>NW_027596677.1:0-184927 GCF_964194155.1 Cetorhinus maximus
GTGGTTTTCAATATTAAGCTTGTTGTTGAATTTTTTGGTTGCATGAATGGTTTTTTAAAAATCTTTTTGATGTTTTTCAAAGTTGAGGTGGTTGCGAATGTGTTGGTGCTATTCAGTGTTGAGGTTGTTGAATGTGTTGCTTATTTTCAATATTCAGGATGTTGTTGAATTTGTTGGCGTTTTTCAATTTTGAGGTTGTTGATGAGTTTGTTGGTGTTTTTGAATGTTGAGTTTGTTGTTGAATTTGTTGGTGTTTTTCAATGTTGACGTTGTTGTTGAATTTGTTAGTGTTTTTCAACGTTGAGGTTGTTGAATCTGTTGGTGATTTTCAATATTGAGTTTGTTGTTCAATTTGTTGGTGTTATTTTTTTATTGAATTTTTTTTTTTTAAAGTTGTTTGTTGTTGTATTTGTTGGTGTTTTTCAAAGTTTAGATCGTTGCATTTGTTGGTTATTTTCAATATTAAGCTTATTGTTGAATTTGTTGGTGTCATGAATGGTTTTTTAAAAACTTTTTTCTGTTTTTCAAAGTTGAAGTTGTTGCGATTTTGTTGGTGATATTCAATGTTGAGGTTGTTGAATTTGTTGGTGATTTTCAATATTGAGGATGTTGTTGAATTTGATGGCGTTTTTCAATGTTGAGGTTGTTGTTGAGATTGTGGGTGTTTTTAAATGTTGAGGTTGTTGTTGAATTTGTTGGTGATTTTCAACATTGAGTTTGTTGTTGAATTTGTTGGTGTTTTCAATGTTGAGGTTGTTGTTGAATTTATTGATGTTTTTCAATGTTAATGTTGTTGAATTTGTTGGTGATTTTCAATAATGAGTTTGTTGTTGAATTTCGTAGTGTTAACAATGTTTTTTTTCGTTGAACTTGTATGTATTTTTAAAAGTTGAGGTTCTTGTTGAATTTGTTGCTGTTTTTCAAACTTTAGGTCGCTGAATTTGTTGGTGATTTTCCATTTTAATCCTGTTGTTGAATTTGTTTGTTTTCATGAATGCCTTTTTTAAAAACTTTTTTGTGTTTTGCAAAGTTGAGGTTGTTACGAATTTGTTGGTGCAATAAAGTGTTGAGGTTGTTGAATTTGTTGCTGATTTTCAATATTCAGGATGTTGATGAATTTATTGGCGTTTTTCAATGTTGAGGTTGTTGTTAAATTTGTTGTTGTTTTTCATTGTTGTGGTTGTTGTTGAATTTGTTGGTGTTATGAATGTGTTTTGTTCAACTTGTTTGAATGTTTATAAGTTAAGGTTGTTGTTGAATTTGTTGGTGTTTTTCAATGTTGAGGATGTTGAATTTGTTGGTGATATTCAAAATTGTGGTTGTTGCTGAATATATTGGTGTTATCAATGTTTATTTTGTTAAACATTTTTGAACTTTTAAATATTGAGGTTGTTGTTTAATTTGTTGGTGTTTTTCAACGTTGAGGCCGTTGAATTTGTTGATGATTTTAAATATTGAGGTTGTTGTTGAATTTGTTGGTGTTTTTCAACGTTGGTGTTGTTGAATTTGTTCCTGTTATCAATGGTTTATTTTGAACAGTTTTTTGTTTTTCAATGTTGAGGTTGTTGAATTTGCTGGTGAATTTCAATATTGAGGATGTTGATGAATTTGATGGAGTTATCAACGTTTATTTTGTTGAACTTTTTTGTACTTTTAAAAGTTGAGGTTGTTGTTGAAATTGTTTGGATTTTCAATATTGAGGTTGTTGTTGCAATTGTTGGCATTTTTCAATGTTTTTGAACTTGTTGGTGTTATCAATGTTATTTTTTGAACTTTTTTGTATTTTTCAAAGTGGAATTTGTTGTTGAATTTGTTGGTGTTTTTCCATGTCGAGGTTGCAGTTGAATTTGTTGGTGTTTTTCCATGTCGACGTTGCAGTTGAATTTGTTGGTGCTTTTCAATGTAGAGGTTGTTGTTGAATTTGTTGTTGATTTTCAACATTGAGTTTGTTGTTGAATTTGTTGGTGTTTTTAATGTTGAGGTTGTTGTTGAATTTATTGATGTTTTTCAATGTTAATGTTGTTGAATTTGTTGGTGGTTTTCTATATTGAGTTTGTTGTTGAATTTGTTGGTGTAATCAATGGTTTTTTTTTGAACTTGGTGTATTTTTAAATGTTGAGGTTGTTGTTGAATTTATTGGTGTTTTTCAATGTTGATGTTGATGAATTTGATGGTGGTTTTCAATATTGAGTTTGTTGTTGAATTTCTTGGTGTTATCAATTTTTTTTTTTTTGTTTTGCTTGTACGTATTTTTAAAAGTTTTGGTTGCTGTTGAATTGGTTGGTTGTTTTTCAATTTTGAGGTTGTAGATGAGTTTGTTGGTGTTTTTCAATGTTGAGGTTGTTGTTGAATTTGTTGTTGATTTTCAATATTGAGGATGTAGTTGAATTTGTTGGTGTTATCAATTTTGACGTTGTTGTTGAATTTATTGCTGTTTTTCAATGTTAATGTTGTTGAATTTGTTGGTGGTTTTCAATATTGAGTTTGTTGTTGAATTTGTTGGTGTTATCAATGTTTTTTTGTTGAACTTGTTTGTTTTTCTAAAAGTTGAGTTTGTTTTTTGAATTTGTTGGTGTTTTTCAATGTTGAGGATGTTGTTGAATTTATTGGTGTTTTTCAGTGTTGATGTTGATGAATTTGTTGTTGGTTTTCAATATTTAGTTTGTTGTTGAATTTCTTGGTGTTATCAATGTTTTTTTTTTGTTTTACTTGTACGTATTTTTAAAAGTAGAGGTTGCTGTTGAATTGGTTGGTGGTTTTCAATATTTAGCTTGTTGTTGAATTTGTTGGTTGCATGAATGGTTTTTTAAAAATCTTTTTGGTGTTTTTCAAACTTGAGGTGGTTGCGAATTTGTTGGTGCTATTCAGTGTTGACGTTGTTGAATTTGTTGCTTATCTTCAATATTCAGGATGTTGTTGAATTTGTTGGCGTTTTTCAATTTTGAGGTTGTTGGTGAGTTTGTTGGTGTTTTTCAATGCTGAGGTTGTTGTTGAATTTGTTGGTGTTTTTCAATGTTGAGGTTGTTGTTGAATTTGTTGTTGTTTTTCATTGTTGAGGTTGTTGTTGAATTTGTTGGTGTTATGAATGTTTTTTGTTCAACTTGTTTGTATTTTTAAAAGTTAAGGTTTTTGCTGAATTTGTTGGTGTTTTTCAATGTTGAAATTGTTTAATTTGTTGGTGATATTCAAAGTTGTGGTTGTTGCTGAATATATTGGTGTTATCAATGTTTATTTTGTTGAACTTATTTGTACTTTTAAAAGTTGAGGTTGTTGTTGAATTTGTTTTGTGTTTTTCAATGTTGAGTTTGATGTTGAATTTATTGGTGTTTTTCAATGTTGATGTTGTTGAATTTGTTGGTGATTTTCAATATTGAGTTTGTTGTTGAATTTCTTGGTGTTAACAATGTTTTTTTTCGTTGAACTTGTATGTATTTTTAAAAGTTGAGGTTCTTGTTGAATTTGCTGCTGTTTTTCAAAGTTTAGGTCGCTGAATTTGTTGGTGATTTTCAATTTTAATCTTGTTGTTGAATTTGTTTGTTTTCATGAATGCCTTTTTTAAAAACTTTTTTGTGTTTTGCAAAGTTGAGGTTGTTACGAATTTGTTGGTGCTATAAAGTGTTGAGGTTGTTGAATTTGTTGCTGATTTTAAATATTCAGGATGTTGATGAATTTATTGGCGTTTTTCAATGTTGAGGTTGTTGTTAAATTTGTTGTTGTTTTTCATTGTTGTGGTTGTTGTTGAATTTGTTGGTGTTATGAATGTATTTTGTTCAAATTGTTTGAATGTTTATAAGTTAAGGTTGTTGTTGAATTTGTTGGTGTTTTTCAATGTTGAGGATGTTGAATTTGCTGGTGAAATTCAAAATTGTGGTTGTTGCTGAATATATTGGTGTTATCAATGTTTATTTTGTTAAATATTTTTGAACTTTTAAATGTTGAGGTTGTTGTTTAATTTGGTGTTTTTCTACGTTGAGGCCGTTGAATTTGTTGATGATTTTAATTATTGAGGTTGTTGTTGAATTTGTTGATGTTTTTCAACGTTGGTGTTGTTGAATTTGTTCGTGTTATCAATGGTTTATTTTGAACAGTTTTTTGTTTTTCAATGTTGAGGTTGTTGAATTTGCTGGTGAATTTCAATATTGAGGTTGTTGATGAATTTGATGGAGTTATCAACGTTTATTTTGTTGAACTTTTTTGTACTTTTAAAAGTTGAGGTTGTTGTTGAAATTGTTTGGATTTTCAATATTGAGGTTGTTGTTGCAATTGTTGGCGTTTTTCAATGTTTTTGAACTTGTTGGTGTTATCAATGTTATTTTTTGAACTTTTTTGTATTTTTCAAAGTGGAAGTTGTTGTTGAATTTGTTGGTGTTTTTCCATGTCGAGGTTCCAGTTGAATTTGTTGGTGTTTTTCCATGTCGAGGTTGCAGTTGAATTTGTTGGTGCTTTTCAATGTAGAGGTTGTTGTTGAATTTGTTGTTGATTTTCAATATTGAGGTTGTTGAATTTGTATGCAATTTTCAATATTGAGGTTGTTGTTGAATTTGTTGGTGTTATCAATGTTATTTTTTGAACTGTTTTGTATTTTTCAATGCTGAGGTTGTTGTTGAATGTGTTGGTGTTATCAATGATTTTATTGTTCAACTTGTTTGTATTTTTTAAAGTTGAAGTTTTTATTGAATTTGTTCGTGCTTTTCAATGTTGAGGATGTAGTTGAATTTGTTGGTGATTTTCAATGTTGACGTTGTAGTTGAATTTGTTGGTGATTTTCAATGTTGACGTTGTTGTTGAATTTGTTGGTGCTTTTCAATGTTGACGTTGTTGTTGAATTTGTTGGTGTTTTTCAATGTTGACGTTGTTGTTGAATTTGTTAGTGTTTTTCAACGTTGAGGTTGTTGAATTTGTTGGTGATTTTCAATATTGAGTTTGTTGTTCAATTTGTTGGTGTTATTTTTTTTTTGAATTTTTTTTTTTTAAAGTTGTTTGTTGTTGTATTTGTTGGTGTTTTTCAAAGTTTAGATCGTTGGATTTGTTGGTTATTTTCAATATTAAGCTTATTGTTGAATTTGTTGGTGTCATGAATGGTTTTTTAAAAACTTTTTTCTGTTTTTCAAAGTTGAAGTTGTTGCGAATTTGTTGGTGATATTCAATGTTGAGGTTGTTGAATTTGTTGGTGATTTTCAATATTGAGGATGTTGTTGAATTTGATGGCGTTTTTCAATGTTGCGGTTGTTGTTGAGATTGTGGGTGTTTTTAAATGTTGAGGTTGTTGTTGAATTTGTTGGTGATTTTCAACATTGAGTTTGTTTTTGAATTGTTGGTGTTTTCAATGTTGAGGTTGTTGTTGAATTTATTGATGTTTTTCAATGTTAATGTTGTTGAATTTGTTGGTGGTTTTCCATATTGAGTTTGTTGTTGAATTTGTTGGTGTAATCAATGGTATTTTTTTGAACTTGGTGTATTTTTAAATGTTGAGGTTGTTGTTGAATTTATTGGTGTTTTTCAATGTTGATGTTGATGAATTTGATGGTGGTTTTCAATATTGAGTTTGTTGTTGAATTTCTTGGTGTTATCAATGTTTTTTTTTTTGTTTTGCTTGTACGTATTTTTAAAAGTAGTGGTTGGTGTTGAATTGGTTGGTGGTTTTCAATATTAAGCTTGTTGTTGAATTTTTTGGTTGCATGAATGGTTTTTTAAAAATCTTTTTGATGTTTTTCAAAGTTGAGGTGGTTGCGAATGTGTTGGTGCTATTCAGTGTTGAGGTTGTTGAATGTGTTGCTTATTTTCAATATTCAGGATGTTGTTGAATTTGTTGGCGTTTTTCAATTTTGAGGTTGTTGAT
This sequence comes from Cetorhinus maximus, assembly GCF_964194155.1. Taxonomy (NCBI): domain Eukaryota; kingdom Metazoa; phylum Chordata; class Chondrichthyes; order Lamniformes; family Cetorhinidae; genus Cetorhinus; species Cetorhinus maximus. The sequence goes on from NW_027596677.1 coordinate 5,840, forward strand.
GAGTTTGTTGGTGTTTTTGAATGTTGAGTTTGTTGTTGAATTTGTTGGTGTTTTTCAATGTTGACGTTGTTGTTGAATTTGTTAGTGTTTTTCAACGTTGAGGTTGTTGAATCTGTTGGTGATTTTCAATATTGAGTTTGTTGTTCAATTTGTTGGTGTTATTTTTTTATTGAATTTTTTTTTTTTAAAGTTGTTTGTTGTTGTATTTGTTGGTGTTTTTCAAAGTTTAGATCGTTGCATTTGTTGGTTATTTTCAATATTAAGCTTATTGTTGAATTTGTTGGTGTCATGAATGGTTTTTTAAAAACTTTTTTCTGTTTTTCAAAGTTGAAGTTGTTGCGATTTTGTTGGTGATATTCAATGTTGAGGTTGTTGAATTTGTTGGTGATTTTCAATATTGAGGATGTTGTTGAATTTGATGGCGTTTTTCAATGTTGAGGTTGTTGTTGAGATTGTGGGTGTTTTTAAATGTTGAGGTTGTTGTTGAATTTGTTGGTGATTTTCAACATTGAGTTTGTTGTTGAATTTGTTGGTGTTTTCAATGTTGAGGTTGTTGTTGAATTTATTGATGTTTTTCAATGTTAATGTTGTTGAATTTGTTGGTGATTTTCAATAATGAGTTTGTTGTTGAATTTCGTAGTGTTAACAATGTTTTTTTTCGTTGAACTTGTATGTATTTTTAAAAGTTGAGGTTCTTGTTGAATTTGTTGCTGTTTTTCAAACTTTAGGTCGCTGAATTTGTTGGTGATTTTCCATTTTAATCCTGTTGTTGAATTTGTTTGTTTTCATGAATGCCTTTTTTAAAAACTTTTTTGTGTTTTGCAAAGTTGAGGTTGTTACGAATTTGTTGGTGCAATAAAGTGTTGAGGTTGTTGAATTTGTTGCTGATTTTCAATATTCAGGATGTTGATGAATTTATTGGCGTTTTTCAATGTTGAGGTTGTTGTTAAATTTGTTGTTGTTTTTCATTGTTGTGGTTGTTGTTGAATTTGTTGGTGTTATGAATGTGTTTTGTTCAACTTGTTTGAATGTTTATAAGTTAAGGTTGTTGTTGAATTTGTTGGTGTTTTTCAATGTTGAGGATGTTGAATTTGTTGGTGATATTCAAAATTGTGGTTGTTGCTGAATATATTGGTGTTATCAATGTTTATTTTGTTAAACATTTTTGAACTTTTAAATATTGAGGTTGTTGTTTAATTTGTTGGTGTTTTTCAACGTTGAGGCCGTTGAATTTGTTGATGATTTTAAATATTGAGGTTGTTGTTGAATTTGTTGGTGTTTTTCAACGTTGGTGTTGTTGAATTTGTTCCTGTTATCAATGGTTTATTTTGAACAGTTTTTTGTTTTTCAATGTTGAGGTTGTTGAATTTGCTGGTGAATTTCAATATTGAGGATGTTGATGAATTTGATGGAGTTATCAACGTTTATTTTGTTGAACTTTTTTGTACTTTTAAAAGTTGAGGTTGTTGTTGAAATTGTTTGGATTTTCAATATTGAGGTTGTTGTTGCAATTGTTGGCATTTTTCAATGTTTTTGAACTTGTTGGTGTTATCAATGTTATTTTTTGAACTTTTTTGTATTTTTCAAAGTGGAATTTGTTGTTGAATTTGTTGGTGTTTTTCCATGTCGAGGTTGCAGTTGAATTTGTTGGTGTTTTTCCATGTCGACGTTGCAGTTGAATTTGTTGGTGCTTTTCAATGTAGAGGTTGTTGTTGAATTTGTTGTTGATTTTCAACATTGAGTTTGTTGTTGAATTTGTTGGTGTTTTTAATGTTGAGGTTGTTGTTGAATTTATTGATGTTTTTCAATGTTAATGTTGTTGAATTTGTTGGTGGTTTTCTATATTGAGTTTGTTGTTGAATTTGTTGGTGTAATCAATGGTTTTTTTTTGAACTTGGTGTATTTTTAAATGTTGAGGTTGTTGTTGAATTTATTGGTGTTTTTCAATGTTGATGTTGATGAATTTGATGGTGGTTTTCAATATTGAGTTTGTTGTTGAATTTCTTGGTGTTATCAATTTTTTTTTTTTTGTTTTGCTTGTACGTATTTTTAAAAGTTTTGGTTGCTGTTGAATTGGTTGGTTGTTTTTCAATTTTGAGGTTGTAGATGAGTTTGTTGGTGTTTTTCAATGTTGAGGTTGTTGTTGAATTTGTTGTTGATTTTCAATATTGAGGATGTAGTTGAATTTGTTGGTGTTATCAATTTTGACGTTGTTGTTGAATTTATTGCTGTTTTTCAATGTTAATGTTGTTGAATTTGTTGGTGGTTTTCAATATTGAGTTTGTTGTTGAATTTGTTGGTGTTATCAATGTTTTTTTGTTGAACTTGTTTGTTTTTCTAAAAGTTGAGTTTGTTTTTTGAATTTGTTGGTGTTTTTCAATGTTGAGGATGTTGTTGAATTTATTGGTGTTTTTCAGTGTTGATGTTGATGAATTTGTTGTTGGTTTTCAATATTTAGTTTGTTGTTGAATTTCTTGGTGTTATCAATGTTTTTTTTTTGTTTTACTTGTACGTATTTTTAAAAGTAGAGGTTGCTGTTGAATTGGTTGGTGGTTTTCAATATTTAGCTTGTTGTTGAATTTGTTGGTTGCATGAATGGTTTTTTAAAAATCTTTTTGGTGTTTTTCAAACTTGAGGTGGTTGCGAATTTGTTGGTGCTATTCAGTGTTGACGTTGTTGAATTTGTTGCTTATCTTCAATATTCAGGATGTTGTTGAATTTGTTGGCGTTTTTCAATTTTGAGGTTGTTGGTGAGTTTGTTGGTGTTTTTCAATGCTGAGGTTGTTGTTGAATTTGTTGGTGTTTTTCAATGTTGAGGTTGTTGTTGAATTTGTTGTTGTTTTTCATTGTTGAGGTTGTTGTTGAATTTGTTGGTGTTATGAATGTTTTTTGTTCAACTTGTTTGTATTTTTAAAAGTTAAGGTTTTTGCTGAATTTGTTGGTGTTTTTCAATGTTGAAATTGTTTAATTTGTTGGTGATATTCAAAGTTGTGGTTGTTGCTGAATATATTGGTGTTATCAATGTTTATTTTGTTGAACTTATTTGTACTTTTAAAAGTTGAGGTTGTTGTTGAATTTGTTTTGTGTTTTTCAATGTTGAGTTTGATGTTGAATTTATTGGTGTTTTTCAATGTTGATGTTGTTGAATTTGTTGGTGATTTTCAATATTGAGTTTGTTGTTGAATTTCTTGGTGTTAACAATGTTTTTTTTCGTTGAACTTGTATGTATTTTTAAAAGTTGAGGTTCTTGTTGAATTTGCTGCTGTTTTTCAAAGTTTAGGTCGCTGAATTTGTTGGTGATTTTCAATTTTAATCTTGTTGTTGAATTTGTTTGTTTTCATGAATGCCTTTTTTAAAAACTTTTTTGTGTTTTGCAAAGTTGAGGTTGTTACGAATTTGTTGGTGCTATAAAGTGTTGAGGTTGTTGAATTTGTTGCTGATTTTAAATATTCAGGATGTTGATGAATTTATTGGCGTTTTTCAATGTTGAGGTTGTTGTTAAATTTGTTGTTGTTTTTCATTGTTGTGGTTGTTGTTGAATTTGTTGGTGTTATGAATGTATTTTGTTCAAATTGTTTGAATGTTTATAAGTTAAGGTTGTTGTTGAATTTGTTGGTGTTTTTCAATGTTGAGGATGTTGAATTTGCTGGTGAAATTCAAAATTGTGGTTGTTGCTGAATATATTGGTGTTATCAATGTTTATTTTGTTAAATATTTTTGAACTTTTAAATGTTGAGGTTGTTGTTTAATTTGGTGTTTTTCTACGTTGAGGCCGTTGAATTTGTTGATGATTTTAATTATTGAGGTTGTTGTTGAATTTGTTGATGTTTTTCAACGTTGGTGTTGTTGAATTTGTTCGTGTTATCAATGGTTTATTTTGAACAGTTTTTTGTTTTTCAATGTTGAGGTTGTTGAATTTGCTGGTGAATTTCAATATTGAGGTTGTTGATGAATTTGTTGGAGTTATCAACGTTTATTTTGTTGAACTTTTTTGTACTTTTAAAAGTTGAGGTTGTTGTTGAAATTGTTTGCATTTTAAATATTGAGGTTGTTGTTGCAATTGTTGGCGTTTTTCAATGTTTTTGAACTTGTTGGTGTTATCAATGTTATTTTTTGAACTTTTTTGTATATTTCAAAGTGGAAGTTGTTGTTGAATTTGTTGGTGTTTTTCCATGTCGAGGTTGCAGTTGAATTTGTTGGTTTTTTTTCAATGTAGAGGTTGTTGTTGAATTTGTTGGTGATATCAATGTTATTTTTTGAACTGTTCTGTATTTTTCAATGCTGAGGTTGTTGTTGAATGTGTTGGTGTTATCAATGATTTTATTGTTCAACTTGTTTGTATTTTTTAAAGTTGAAGTTTTTATTGAATTTGTTCGTGCTTTTCAATGTTGAGGTTGTAGTTGAATTTGTTGGTGATTTTCAATGTTGACGTTGTAGTTGAATTTGTTGGTGCTTTTCAATGTTGACGTTGTTGTTGAATTTGTTGGTGTTTTTCAATGTTGGCGTTGTTGTTGAATTTGTTAGTGTTTTTCAACGTTGAGGTTGTTGAATTTGTTGGTGATTTTCAATATTGAGTTTGTTGTTCAATTTGTTTGTGTTTTTTTTTGAATTTTTTTTTTTAAAGTTGTTTGTTGTTGTATTTGTTGGTGTTTTTCAAAGTTTAGATCGTTGGATTTGTTGGTTATTTTCAATATTAAGCTTATTGTTGAATTTGTTGGTGTCATGAATGGTTTTTTAAAAACTTTTTTCTGTTTTTCAAAGTAGAAGTTGTTGCGAATTTGTTGGTGATATTCAGTGTTGAGGTTGTTGAATTTGTTGTTGGTTTTCAATATTGAGGATGTTCTTGAATTTGATGGCGTTTTTCAATGTTGAGGTTGTTGTTGAGATTGTGGGTGTTTTTAAATGTTGAGGTTGTTGTTGAATTTGTTGGTGATTTTCAACATTGAGTTTGTTGTTGAATTTGTTGGTGTTATCAATGTTGAGGTTGTTGTTGAATTTATTGATGTTTTTCAATGTTAATGTTGTTGAATTTGTTGGTGGTTTTCTATATTGAGTTTGTTGTTGAATTTGTTGGTGTAATCAATGTATTTTTGTTGAACTTGGTGTATTTTTAAATGTTGAGGTTGTTGTTGAATTTATTGATGTTTTTCAATGTTGATGTTGTTGAATTTGTTGGTGATTTTCAATATTGTGTTTGTTGTTCAATTAGTTAGTGTTATCAATGTTTATTTTATGAAGTTGTTTGTATTTTTAAAAGTTGTTTGTTGTTGAATTTGTTGGTGTTTTTCAAAGTTTAGGTCGTTGAATTTGTTGATGATTTTCAATATTAAGCTTATTCTTGAATTTTTTGGTGCCATGATGGTGTTTTTTAAACTTTTTTGTGCTTTTCAAAGTTGAAGTTGTTGCGAATTTGTTGGTGATATTAAGTGTTGAGGTTGTTGAATTTGTTGGTGACGTTCAATATTGAGTTTGTTGTTGAATTTGTTCGTGTTATCAATGTTTTTTTTGTTGAACTTGTTTGTATTTCTAAAAGTTGAGGTTGTTTTTGAATTTGTTGGTGTTTTTCAATGTTGAGGATGTTGTTGTATTTATTGGTGTTTTTCAATGTTGATGTTGATGAATTTGATGGTGGTTTACATTATTGAATTTGTTGTTGAATTTCTTGGTGTTATCAATATTTTTTTTTTGTTTTGCTTGTACGCATTTTTAAAAGTAGTGGTTGCTGTTGAATTGGTTGGTGGTTTTCAATATTAAGCTTGTTGTTGAATTTGTTGGTTGCATGAATGGTTTTTTAAAAATTTTTTTGGTATTTTTCAAAGTTGATGTGGTTGCGAATGTCTTGGAGCTATTCAGTGTTGAGGTTGTTGAATGTGTTGCTTTTTTTCAATATTCAGGATGTTGTTGAATTTGTTGGCGTTTTTCAATTTTGAGGTTGTTGATGAGTTTGTTGGTGTTTTTCAATGTTGAGGTTGTTGTTGAATTTGTTGTTGATTTTCAATATTGAGGATGTTGTTGAATTTGTTGGCGTTTTTCAATGTTGAGGTTGTTGTTGAGATTGTTGATGTTTTTAAATGTTGTGTTTGTTATTGAATTTGTTGTTGATTTTCAACATTGAGTTTGTTGTTGAATTTGTTGGTGTTATCAATTTTGAGGTTGTTGTTGAATTTATTGATGTTTTTCATTGTTGAGGTTGTTGTTGAATTTGTTGGTGTTATGAATGTTTTCTGTTCAACTTGTTTGTATTTTAAAAGTTAAGGTTTTTGCTGAATTTGTTGGTGTTTTTCAATGTTGAAATTGTTGAATTTGTTGCTGATATTCAAAGTTGTGGTTGTTGCTGAATATATTGGTGTTAGCAATGTTTATTTTGTTGAACTTATTTGTACTTTTAAAAGTTGAGGTTGTTGTTGAATTTGTTTTGTGTTTTTCAATGTTGAGGTTGATGTTGAATTTATTGGTGTTTTTCAATGTTGATGTTGTTGAATTTGTTGGTGATTTTCAATATTGAGTTTGTTGTTGAATTTATTGGTGTTAACAATGTTTTTTTTTCGTTGAACTTGTATGTATTTTTAAAAGTTGAGGTTCTTGTTGAATTTGTTGCTGTTTTTCAAAGTTTAAGTCGCTGAATTTGTTGGTGATTTACCATTTTAATCTTGTTGTTGAATTTGTTTGTTTTCATGAATGCCTTTTTTAAAAACTTTTTTGTGTTTTGCAAAGTTGAGGTTGTTACGAATTTGTTGGTGCTATAAAGTGTTGAGGTTGTTGAATTTGTTGCTGATTTTCAATATTCAGGATGTTGATGAATTTATTGGCGTTTTTCAATGTTGAGGTTGTTGTTAAATTTGTTGTTGTTTTTCATTGTTGTGGTTGTTGTTGAATTTGTTGGTGTATTGAATGTATTTTGTTCAACTTGTTTGAATGTTTATAAGTTAAGGTTGTTGTTGAATTTGTTGGTGTTTTTCAATGTTGAGGATGTTGAATTTGTTGGTGAAATTCAAAATTGTGGTTGTTGCTGAATATATTGGTGTTATCAATGTTTATTTTGTTAAATATTTTTGAACTTTTAAATATTGAGGTTGTTGTTGAATTTGTTGGTGTTTTTCAACGTTGGTGTTGTTGAATTTGTCCATGTTATCAATGTTTTCTTTTGAACTGTTTTTTGTTTTTCAATGTTGAGGTTGTTTAATTTGCTGGTGATTTTCAATATTGAGGTTGTTGATGAATTTGTTGGAGTTATCAACGTTTATTTTGTTGAACTTTTTTGTACTTTTAAAAGTTGAGCTTGTTGTTGAAGTTGTTTGGATTTTCAATATTTGGGTTCATGTTGAAATTGTTGGCGTTTTTCAATGTTGTTGAACTTGTTGGTGTTATCAATGTTATTTTTTGAACTTTTTTGTATTTTTCAAAGTGGAAGTTGTTTTTGAATTTGTTGGTGTTTTTCCATGTCGAGGTTGCAGTTGAATTTGTTGGTGTTTTTCAATGTTGAGGTTGTTGTTGAATGTGTTGGTGTAATCAATGCTTTTTTTGTTCAACTTGTTTGTATTTTTTAAAGTTGAAGTTTTTGTTGAATTTGTTGGTGTTTTGCAAAGCTTCGGGTTTTATTGAATATTTTGGTGTTTTCATTGTTGAGGTTGTTTTTAAATTTGTTGGTGTTTTTCAATGTTGACATTGTTATTGAATTTGTTGGTTATTTTCAATATTGAGGTTGTAGTTGAATTTGTTGTTTTTGTCAATATTTATTTTGTTGAACCTTTTTGTAGTTTTAAATGTTGAATTTGTTGTTGAATTTGTTGGTGATTTTCAATGTTGAGGTTGTTGTTGAATTTGATGGTGTTTTTCATTGTTCAGGTTGTTGATGAATTTGCTGGCGTTTTTCAAAGATGATGTTGTTGTTGAATTTGTTGGTGTTATGAATGTTTTTTTTCAACTTTTTTCTGTTTTTCAAAGTTGAGCTTGTTACGAAATTGTCGGTGATATTCAGCGTTAAGGTTGTTGAATTTGTTGGTGACTTTCAATATTGATTTTGTTGTTGAATTTGTTGGCGTTTTTCAATGATGAGGTTGTTCTTGAATTTGTTGGTGTGTTTCAATGTTGAGGTTGTTTGTTGAATTTGTTGGTGTTTTTCAATGATGAGGTTATGGTTGAATTTGTTGGTGTTTTTCATAGTTGAGGTTGTTGTTGAATTTGTTGGTGTTGTCAATGTTTATTTTGCTGAACTTTTTTGTAATTTTAAAAGTTGATGTTGATTTTGAATTTGGTTGTGTTTTTCATTTTTGAGGTTGTTGTTGAATTTGTTGGCGTTTTTCAATGTTGAGGTTGTTGTTGAATTTTGAGGTATTTTTCATTGTTGAGCTTGTTGTTGAATTTGTTGGTATTATCAATGTTCTTTTTTGAACTTTTTTGTACTTTTAAAAGTTGAGGTAGTTGTTGCATTTGTTGGTTTTTTTCAATGATGAGGTTGTTGTTGAATTTGTTGGTGTTTTTCAAAGCTGAGGTTGTTGTTGAATTTGTTGCTGATTTTCAATATTGAGGTTGTTGTTAAATTTGTTTGTGATTTTAAATGTTGAGGTTGTTGTTGAATTGGATAGTGTCATCAATGTTTATTTTGTTGAACTTGTTTGTATTTTAAATGTTGAGGTTGTTGTTTTATTTTTGGTGTTTTTCAAAATTGAGGTCGTTGCATTTGTTGGTGATTTTCAATATTGAGGTTGTTGTTGAATTGGTTGGTGTTATCAATGTTTTCTTTTGAACTGTCTTGTGTTTTTCAATGTTGAGGTTGTTGAATTTGCTGGTGATTTTCAAAATTGAGGTTGTTATTGAATATTTTGTGTGCTGTTCATTGTTGAGGTTGTTGTTGAATTTGTAGGGTTTGTCAATGGTTTTTTTTAACTTTGTTGTGTTTTTCAAAGTTGAGGTTGTATCTGCATTTATTGGTGTTATCACTGTTTATTTTGTTGAACATTTTTGTACTTTTAAATGTTGAGGTTGATTTTGAATGTTTTGGTGTTTTTCATTGTTGAGGTTTTCGTTTAATTTGTTGGTGGTTTTCAATGTTGAGGTTGTTATTGAATTTTTTGGTGATGTTTATTGTTGAGGTTGTTCTTGAATTTGTACGGTTTGTCAATGTTTTTTTTTTGAATTTTCTGTGTTTTTCAAAGTTGAGGTTGATGCTGAATTTATTGGTGTTATCACTGTTTATTTTGTTGAACTTTTTTGTAATTTTAAAAGTTGAGGTTGGTTTTGAATTTGTTGGTGTTTTTCATTGTTGAGGTTGTCGTTGAAATTGTTGGCGTTTTTCAATGTTGAGGCTGTTGTTGAATTTTTTGGTGTTTTTCATTGTTGAGGTTGTTGTTGAATTTGTTGGTGTTATCAATGTTCTTTTTTCTACTTTTTTGTACTTTTAAAAGTTGAGGTTGTTTTTGAATTTTTTTGTTGTTTTTTTTTCAATGTTGACGTTGTTGTTGAATTGGATGGTATGTTTCAATGTTGAGTTTGTTGTTGAATTTGTTGGTGTTATCAATGTTTTTTTTGTTGAACTTGTTTGTATTTTTAAAAGTTGAGTTTGTTGTTGAATTTGTTGGTGTTTTTCAATGTTGAGGTTGTTGTTGAATTTATTGCTGTTTTTCAGTGTTGATGTTGTTGAATTTGTTGGTGATTTTCAATGTTGAGTTTGATGTTCAATTAGTGTTATCAATGTTTTCTTTTTGAATTTGTTTGTATTTTTAAAATTTGTTTGTTGTTGAATTTGTTGGTGTTTTTCAAAGTTTAGGTCTTTGAATTTGTTGGTGATTTTCAATATTAAGCTTATTGTTGAATTTGTTGGTGTCATGATGGTTTTTTTTAAACTTTTTTGTGTTTTTCAAAGTTGAAGTTGTTGCGAATTTGTTGGTGATATTCAGTGTTGAGGTTGTTGAATTTATGGTGATTTTCAATATTGAGTTAGTTGTTGAATTTCTTGGTGTTAACAATGTTTTTTTTCGTTGAACTTGTATATATTTTTAAAAGTTGAGGTTCTTGTTGAATTTGTTGCTGTTTTTCAAAGTTTAGGTCGCTGAATTTGTTTGTGATTTTCAACATTAATCTTGTTGTTGAATTTGTTTGTTTTCCTGAATTGCTTTTTTAAAAACTTTTTTGTGTTTTGCAAAGTTGAGGTTGTTACGAATTTGTTGGTGCTATAAAGTGTTGAGGTTGTTGAATTTCTTGCTTATTTTCAATATTCAGGATGTTGTTGAATTTGTTGGCCTTTTTCAATTTTGAGGTTGTTGATGTGTTTGTTGGTGTTTTTCAATGTTGAGGTTGCTGTTGAATTTGTTGGTGTTTTTCAATGTTGAGGTTGTTGTTGAATTTGTATGCAATTTTCATTATTGAGGTTGTTGTTGAATTTGTTGGTTTTATAAATGTTATTTTTTGAACTGTTTTGTATTTTTCAATGCTGAGGTTGTTGTTGAATGTGTTGGTGTAATCAATGATTTTTTTGTTCAACTTGTTTGTATTTTTTAAAGTTGAAGTTTTTGTTGAATTTGTTGGTGTTTTGCAAAGGTTAGGGTTTTATTGAATATTTTGGTGTTTTCATTGTTGAGGTTGTTTTTAAATTTGTTGGTGTTTTTCAATGTTGAGGTTGTTATTGAATTTGTTGGTGATTTTCAATATTGAGGTTGTAGTTGAATTTGTTGTTTTTGTCAATATTTATTTTGTTGAACCTTTTTGTAGTTTTAAATGCTGAGTTTGTTGTTGAATTTGTTGGTGTTTTTCAATGTTGAGGTTGTTGATGATTTTTTTGTTTTTTTTCATTGTTCAGGTAGTTGATGAATTTGCTGGCGTTTTTCAATGTTGATGTTGTTGTTGAATTTGTTGGTGTTTTTCAATATTAAGGTTGTTGTTGAATCTGTTGCTGTTTTTCATGTTGAGGTTGTTCAATTTGTTGGTGATTATCAATATTGAGGTTGTTGTTGAATTTGTTGATTTTATCAATGTTCTTTTTTAAACTTTTTCTCTTGTTTTTAAAGTTGAGATTGTTGTTGAATTTGTTGGTGTTTCTCATTGTTGAGGATGTTGTCGATTTGTTGGTGTTATCAATGTTTTTTGTTGAACTTGTTTGTATTTTTAAAAGTTAAGGTTGTTGTTGAATTTGATGGTGTTTTTCAATGTTGAGGTTGTTGTTGAATTTGTTGGTGTTATCAATGTTATTTTTTGAACTTTTTTCAATTTTTCAATGTTGAGGTTGTTGATGAATTTGTTGGTATTTGTCAATGTTGCGGTTGTTGTTGAATTATTTGTTGCTTTTCATTGTTGAGGTTGTTGAAGTTGTTGGTGTTTTTCAATGTTGAGGTTGTTGTTGAATTTGTTGCTGATTTTCAATATTGAGGTTGTTGATGAATTTGTTGGTGTTATCAATGTTATTTTTTGAACTTTTTTGTATTGTTCAAAGTGGAAGTTGTTGTTGAATTTTTTGGTGTTTCTCAATGTTGAGGTTGCGGTTGAATCTGTTGGTGCTTTTCAATGTAGAGGTTGTTGTTGAATTTGTTGGTGATTTTCAATATTGAGGTTGTTGAATTTGTTGGTGATTTTCAATATTGAGGTTGTTGTTGAATTTGTTGGTGTTTTTCAGTGTTGAGGTTGTTGTTGAATTTGTATGCAATTTTCAATATTGAGGTTGTTGTTGAATTTGTTGGTTTTATCAATGTTATTTTTTGAACTGTTTTGTATTTTTCAATGCTGAGGTTGTTGTTGAATGTGTTGGTGTAATCAATGATTTTTTTGTTCAACTTGTTTGTATTTTTTAAAGTTGAAGTTTTTGTTGAATTTGTTAGTGTTTTGCAAAGGTTAGGGTTTTATTGAATATTTTGGTGTTTTCATTGTTGAGGTTGTTTTTAAATTTGTTGGTGTTTTTCAATGTTGAGGTTGTTACTGGATTTGTTGGTGATTTTCAATATTGAGGTTGTAGTTGAATTTGTTGTTTTTGTCAATATTTATTTTGTTTAATCTTTTTGTAGTTTTAAATGTTGAATTTGTTGTTGAATTTGTTAGTGTTTTTCAATGTTGAGGTTGTTGTTGATTTTTTTGTTTTTTTTCAATGTTCAATGAATGTTCAGGTTGTTGATGAATTTGCTGGCGTTTTTCAATGTTGATGTAGTTGTTGAATTTGTTGGTGTTTTTCAATATTAAGGTTGTTGTTGAATCTGTTGGTGTTTTTCAATGTTGAGGTTGTTCAATTTGTTGGTGATTATCAATATTGAGGTTGTTGTTGAATTTGTTGATTTTATCAATGTTCTTTTTTAAACTTTTTCTCTTGTTTTTAAAGTTGAGATTGTTGTTGAATTTGTTGGTGTTTCTCATTGTTGAGGATGTTGTCGATTTGTTGGTGTTATCAATGTTTTTTGTTGAACTTGTTTGTATTTTTAAAAGTTAAGGTTGTTGTTGAATTTGATGGTGTTTTTCAATGTTGAGGTTGTTGTTGAATTTGTTGGTGTTATCAATGTTATTTTTTGAACTTTTTTCAATTTTTCAATGTTGAGGTTGTTGATGAATTTGTTGGTATTTGTCAATGTTGCGGTTGTTGTTGAATTATTTGTTGCTTTTCATTGTTGAGGTTGTTGAAGTTGTTGGTGTTTTTCAATGTTGAGGTTGTTGTTGAATTTGTTGCTGATTTTCAATATTGAGGTTGTTGATGAATTTGTTGGTGTTTTTCAATGTTGAGGTTGTTGTTTAATTTGTTGGTGATATTCAATAACGAGATTGTTGTTGAAGTTGTTGGTGTTATCAATGCTAATTATTGAACTTTTATGTGTTTATCAATATTGAGGTTGTTGTTGAATTTGTTGGTATTTTTCAATGTTGAGGTTGTTGTTGAATTTGTTGTTTTTTTTATTTTTGAGTTTGTTGTTGAATATGTTGCTGTTTTTCAATGTTGAGGTTGTTGTTGAATTTGTTGGTGATTTTCAATATTGTGGTTGTTGTTGAATTTGTTGCTGTTATCAATATTAATTTTTGAACTTTTTTTTATTTTTGAAAGTTGAGCTTATTGTTCAATTTGTTGGTTTTCTTCAATGTTGAGGTTGTTGTTTAATTTGTTGGCGTTTTTCATTGTTGAGCTTGTTGTTGAATTTGTTGGTATTATCAATGTTCTTTTTTGAACTTTTTTGTACTTTTAAAAGTTGAGGTAGTTGTTGCATTTGTTGGTTTTTTTTCAATGATGAGGTTGTTGTTGAATTTGTTGGTGTTTTTCAAAGCTGAGGTCGTTGAATTTGTTGGTGATATTCAATATTTAGGTTGTTGTTGAATTTACTGGTGTTATCAATGGCTTTTTTTAAACGTTTTTGTGTTTTGCAAAGTTAAGGTTGTTGCTGAATTTGTTGGTGATCTTCAGTGTTGAGGTTGTTGAATCTGTTGGTGATATTCAATATTGAGGTTGTTGTTGAATTTGTTGGCGTGTTACAATGTTGTGGTTGTTATTGAATTTGTTGGTATTTTTCAATGTTGCGGTTGTTGTTGAATTTTTTGGTGTTTTTCATTGTTGAGGTTGTTGTTGAATTTGTTGGTGTTCTTCAATGTTGAGGTTGTTGTTGAATTTGTTGCTGATTTTCAATATTGAGGTTGTTGTTAAATTTGTTTGTGATTTTAAATGTTGAGGTTGTTGTTGAATTGGATAGTGTCATCAATGTTTATTTTGTTGAACTTGTTTGTATTTTAAATGTTGAGGATGTTGTTTAATTTTTGGTGTTTTTCAAAATTGAGGTCGTTGCATTTGTTGGTGATTTTCAATATTGAGGTTGTTGTTGAATTGGTTGGTGTTATCAATGTTTTCTTTTGAACTGTTTTGTGTTTTTCAATGTTGAGGTTGTTGAATTTGCTGGTGATTTTCAATATTGAGGTTGTTATTGAATTTTTTGGTGCTGTTCATTGTTGAGGTTGTTGTTGAATTTGTAGGGTTTGTCAATGGTTTTTTTTAACTTTGTTGTGTTTTTCAAAGTTGAGGTTGTTTCTGCATTTATTGGTGTTATCACTGTTAATTTGTTGAACAGTTTTGTACTTTTAAATGTTGAGGTTGATTTTGAATGTTTTGGTGTTTTTCATTGTTGAGGTTTTCGTTTAATTTGTTGGTGGTTTTCAATGTTGAGGTTGTTATTGAATTTTTTGGTGATGTTTATTGTTGAGGTTGTTCTTGAATTTGTAAGGTTTGTCAATGGTTTTTTTTGAATTTTCTGTGTTTTTCAAAGTTGAGGTTGTTGCTGAATTTATTGGTGTTATCATTGCTTATTTTGTTGAACTTTTTTGTACTTTTAAACGTTGAGGTTGATTTTGAATGTTTTGGTGTTTTTCATTGTTGAGGTTGTTGTTGAATTTGTTGGCGTTTTTCAATGTTGTGTTTGTTGTTCCCTTTGTTGGTGTTTTTCAATGGTGAGGTTTTTGTTGAATTTGTTGATGTTTTCATTGTTGAGGTTGTTGTTAAATTTGATGTTGTTTTTCAATGATTAGGTTGTTGTTGAATTTGATGGTGTTATCCAGATTTTCAACTTTTTTGTACTTTTAAAAGTTGAGGTTGTGTTTGAATTTGTTGGTGATTTTCAATGTTGAGGTTGTTGTTGAATTTGTTTGTGATTTTCAATATTGAGGTTGTTGTTGAATTTGTTGGTGTTATCAATGGTTTTTTTTGAACTTTTTTGTGTTGTTCAAAGTTGAGGTTGTTGCTGAAATAATTGGTGTTATCAATGATTTATTTTGTTGAACTTTTTTGAACTTTTAAAAGTTGAAGTTGATTTTGAATTTGTTGGTGTTTTTCATTGTTGAGGTTGTTGTTGAATTTTTTGGTGATTTTAAATGTTGAGTTTGTTTTTGAATTGGACAGTGTCATCAATGTTTATTTTGTTGAACTTGTTTGTATTTTTACAAGTTGTGGTTGTTGTTGAATTTACTGCTGTACTCACTGTTCATTTTGTTGAACTTTTCTGTACTTTTAAGTGTTGAGGTTGTTGTTCAATTTGTTGGTGTTTTTCACAGTTGACGTCGTTGATTATATTGGTGATTTTCAATACTTGAGGTTGTTGTTGAATTTGTTGGTTTTTTCAATGTTGATGTTGTTGAATTTGTTGGAGTTATCAATGTTTTCTTTTGAACTGTTTTGTGTTTTTCAATGTTCAGGTTGTTGAATTTGCTGGTGATTTTCAATATTGAGGTTGTTGATGAATTTGTTGGTGTTATCAACGTTTATTTTGTTGAACTTTTTTGTACTTTTAAAAGTTGAGGTTGTTGTTGAAATTGTTTGGATTTTCAATATTGAGGTTGTTGTTGAACTTGTTGATGTTATCAATGTAATTTTTTGATCTTTTTTATATTTTTCAAAGTTGAAGTTGTTGTTGAATTTGTTGGTATTTTTCAAAGTTGATGTGGTTGCGAATGTCTTGGAGCTATTCAGTGTTGAGGTTGTTGAATGTGTTGCTTTTTTTCAATATTCAGGATGTTGTTGAATTTGTTGGCGTTTTTCAATTTTGAGGTTGTTGATGAGTTTGTTGGTGTTTTTCAATGTTGAGGTTGTTGTTGAATTTGTTGTTGATTTTCAATATTGAGGATGTTGTTGAATTTGTTGGCGTTTTTCAATGTTGAGGTTGTTGTTGAGATTGTTGATGTTTTTAAATGTTGTGTTTGTTATTGAATTTGTTGTTGATTTTCAACATTGAGTTTGTTGTTGAATTTGTTGGTGTTATCAATTTTGAGGTTGTTGTTGAATTTATTGATGTTTTTCATTGTTGAGGTTGTTGTTGAATTTGTTGGTGTTATGAATGTTTTCTGTTCAACTTGTTTGTATTTTAAAAGTTAAGGTTTTTGCTGAATTTGTTGGTGTTTTTCAATGTTGAAATTGTTGAATTTGTTGCTGATATTCAAAGTTGTGGTTGTTGCTGAATATATTGGTGTTAGCAATGTTTATTTTGTTGAACTTATTTGTACTTTTAAAAGTTGAGGTTGTTGTTGAATTTGTTTTGTGTTTTTCAATGTTGAGGTTGATGTTGAATTTATTGGTGTTTTTCAATGTTGATGTTGTTGAATTTGTTGGTGATTTTCAATATTGAGTTTGTTGTTGAATTTATTGGTGTTAACAATGTTTTTTTTCATTGAACTTGTATGTATTTTTAAAAGTTGAGGTTCTTGTTGAATTTGTTGCTGTTTTTCAAAGTTTAAGTCGCTGAATTTGTTGGTGATTTACCATTTTAATCTTGTTGTTGAATTTGTTTGTTTTCATGAATGCCTTTTTTAAAAACTTTTTTGTGTTTTGCAAAGTTGAGGTTGTTACGAATTTGTTGGTGCTATAAAGTGTTGAGGTTGTTGAATTTGTTGCTGATTTTCAATATTCAGGATGTTGATGAATTTATTGGCGTTTTTCAATGTTGAGGTTGTTGTTAAATTTGTTGTTGTTTTTCATTGTTGTGGTTGTTGTTGAATTTGTTGGTGTATTGAATGTATTTTGTTCAACTTGTTTGAATGTTTATAAGTTAAGGTTGTTGTTGAATTTGTTGGTGTTTTTCAATGTTGAGGATGTTGAATTTGTTGGTGAAATTCAAAATTGTGGTTGTTGCTGAATATATTGGTGTTATCAATGTTTATTTTGTTAAATATTTTTGAACTTTTAAATATTGAGGTTGTTGTTGAATTTGTTGGTGTTTTTCAACGTTGGTGTTGTTGAATTTGTCCATGTTATCAATGTTTTCTTTTGAACTGTTTTTTGTTTTTCAATGTTGAGGTTGTTTAATTTGCTGGTGATTTTCAATATTGAGGTTGTTGATGAATTTGTTGGAGTTATCAACGTTTATTTTGTTGAACTTTTTTGTACTTTTAAAAGTTGAGCTTGTTGTTGAAGTTGTTTGGATTTTCAATATTTGGGTTCATGTTGAAATTGTTGGCGTTTTTCAATGTTGTTGAACTTGTTGGTGTTATCAATGTTATTTTTTGAACTTTTTTGTATTTTTCAAAGTGGAAGTTGTTTTTGAATTTGTTGGTGTTTTTCCATGTCGAGGTTGCAGTTGAATTTGTTGGTGTTTTTCAATGTTGAGGTTGTTGTTGAATGTGTTGGTGTAATCAATGCTTTTTTTGTTCAACTTGTTTGTATTTTTTAAAGTTGAAGTTTTTGTTGAATTTGTTGGTGTTTTGCAAAGCTTCGGGTTTTATTGAATATTTTGGTGTTTTCATTGTTGAGGTTGTTTTTAAATTTGTTGGTGTTTTTCAATGTTGACATTGTTATTGAATTTGTTGGTTATTTTCAATATTGAGGTTGTAGTTGAATTTGTTGTTTTTGTCAATATTTATTTTGTTGAACCTTTTTGTAGTTTTAAATGTTGAATTTGTTGTTGAATTTGTTGGTGATTTTCAATGTTGAGGTTGTTGTTAAATTTGATGGTGTTTTTCATTGTTCAGGTTGTTGATGAATTTGCTGGCGTTTTTCAAAGATGATGTTGTTGTTGAATTTGTTGGTGTTATGAATGTTTTTTTTCAACTTTTTTCTGTTTTTCAAAGTTGAGCTTGTTACGAAATTGTCGGTGATATTCAGCGTTAAGGTTGTTGAATTTGTTGGTGACTTTCAATATTGATTTTGTTGTTGAATTTGTTGGCGTTTTTCAATGATGAGGTTGTTCTTGAATTTGTTGGTGTGTTTCAATGTTGAGGTTGTTTGTTGAATTTGTTGGTGTTTTTCAATGATGAGGTTATGGTTGAATTTGTTGGTGTTTTTCATAGTTGAGGTTGTTGTTGAATTTGTTGGTGTTGTCAATGTTTATTTTGCTGAACTTTTTTGTAATTTTAAAAGTTGATGTTGATTTTGAATTTGGTTGTGTTTTTCATTTTTGAGGTTGTTGTTGAATTTGTTGGCGTTTTTCAATGTTGAGGTTGTTGTTGAATTTTGAGGTATTTTTCATTGTTGAGCTTGTTGTTGAATTTGTTGGTATTATCAATGTTCTTTTTTGAACTTTTTTGTACTTTTAAAAGTTGAGGTAGTTGTTGCATTTGTTGGTTTTTTTCAATGATGAGGTTGTTGTTGAATTTGTTGGTGTTTTTCAAAGCTGAGGTTGTTGTTGAATTTGTTGCTGATTTTCAATATTGAGGTTGTTGTTAAATTTGTTTGTGATTTTAAATGTTGAGGTTGTTGTTGAATTGGATAGTGTCATCAATGTTTATTTTGTTGAACTTGTTTGTATTTTAAATGTTGAGGTTGTTGTTTTATTTTTGGTGTTTTTCAAAATTGAGGTCGTTGCATTTGTTGGTGATTTTCAATATTGAGGTTGTTGTTGAATTGGTTGGTGTTATCAATGTTTTCTTTTGAACTGTCTTGTGTTTTTCAATGTTGAGGTTGTTGAATTTGCTGGTGATTTTCAAAATTGAGGTTGTTATTGAATATTTTGTGTGCTGTTCATTGTTGAGGTTGTTGTTGAATTTGTAGGGTTTGTCAATGGTTTTTTTTAACTTTGTTGTGTTTTTCAAAGTTGAGGTTGTTTCTGCATTTATTGGTGTTATCACTGTTTATTTTGTTGAACATTTTTGTACTTTTAAATGTTGAGGTTGATTTTGAATGTTTTGGTGTTTTTCATTGTTGAGGTTTTCGTTTAATTTGTTGGTGGTTTTCAATGTTGAGGTTGTTATTGAATTTTTTGGTGATGTTTATTGTTGAGGTTGTTCTTGAATTTGTACGGTTTGTCAATGTTTTTTTTTTGAATTTTCTGTGTTTTTCAAAGTTGAGGTTGATGCTGAATTTATTGGTGTTATCACTGTTTATTTTGTTGAACTTTTTTGTAATTTTAAAAGTTGAGGTTGGTTTTGAATTTGTTGGTGTTTTTCATTGTTGAGGTTGTCGTTGAAATTGTTGGCGTTTTTCAATGTTGAGGCTGTTGTTGAATTTTTTGGTGTTTTTCATTGTTGAGGTTGTTGTTGAATTTGTTGGTGTTATCAATGTTCTTTTTTCTACTTTTTTGTACTTTTAAAAGTTGAGGTTGTTTTTGAATTTTTTTGTTGTTTTTTTTTCAATGTTGACGTTGTTGTTGAATTGGATGGTATGTTTCAATGTTGAGTTTGTTGTTGAATTTGTTGGTGTTATCAATGTTTTTTTTGTTGAACTTGTTTGTATTTTTAAAAGTTGAGTTTGTTGTTGAATTTGTTGGTGTTTTTCAATGTTGAGGTTGTTGTTGAATTTATTGCTGTTTTTCAGTGTTGATGTTGTTGAATTTGTTGGTGATTTTCAATGTTGAGTTTGATGTTCAATTAGTGTTATCAATGTTTTCTTTTTGAATTTGTTTGTATTTTTAAAATTTGTTTGTTGTTGAATTTGTTGGTGTTTTTCAAAGTTTAGGTCTTTGAATTTGTTGGTGATTTTCAATATTAAGCTTATTGTTGAATTTGTTGGTGTCATGATGGTTTTTTTTAAACTTTTTTGTGTTTTTCAAAGTTGAAGTTGTTGCGAATTTGTTGGTGATATTCAGTGTTGAGGTTGTTGAATTTATGGTGATTTTCAATATTGAGTTAGTTGTTGAATTTCTTGGTGTTAACAATGTTTTTTTTCGTTGAACTTGTATATATTTTTAAAAGTTGAGGTTCTTGTTGAATTTGTTGCTGTTTTTCAAAGTTTAGGTCGCTGAATTTGTTTGTGATTTTCAACATTAATCTTGTTGTTGAATTTGTTTGTTTTCCTGAATTGCTTTTTTAAAAACTTTTTTGTGTTTTGCAAAGTTGAGGTTGTTACGAATTTGTTGGTGCTATAAAGTGTTGAGGTTGTTGAATTTCTTGCTTATTTTCAATATTCAGGATGTTGTTGAATTTGTTGGCCTTTTTCAATTTTGAGGTTGTTGATGTGTTTGTTGGTGTTTTTCAATGTTGAGGTTGCTGTTGAATTTGTTGGTGTTTTTCAATGTTGAGGTTGTTGTTGAATTTGTATGCAATTTTCATTATTGAGGTTGTTGTTGAATTTGTTGGTTTTATAAATGTTATTTTTTGAACTGTTTTGTATTTTTCAATGCTGAGGTTGTTGTTGAATGTGTTGGTGTAATCAATGATTTTTTTTGTTCAACTTGTTTGTATTTTTTAAAGTTGAAGTTTTTGTTGAATTTGTTGTTGTTTTGCAAAGGTTAGGGTTTTATTGAATATTTTGGTGTTTTCATTGTTGAGGTTGTTTTTAAATTTGTTGGTGTTTTTCAATGTTGAGGTTGTTATTGAATTTGTTGGTGATTTTCAATATTGAGGTTGTAGTTGAATTTGTTGTTTTTGTCAATATTTATTTTGTTGAACCTTTTTGTAGTTTTAAATGCTGAGTTTGTTGTTGAATTTGTTGGTGTTTTTCAATGTTGAGGTTGTTGATGATTTTTTTGTTTTTTTTCATTGTTCAGGTAGTTGATGAATTTGCTGGCGTTTTTCAATGTTGATGTTGTTGTTGAATTTGTTGGTGTTTTTCAATATTAAGGTTGTTGTTGAATCTGTTGGTGTTTTTCATGTTGAGGTTGTTCAATTTGTTGGTGATTATCAATATTGAGGTTGTTGTTGAATTTGTTGATTTTATCAATGTTCTTTTTTAAACTTTTTCTCTTGTTTTTAAAGTTGAGATTGTTGTTGAATTTGTTGGTGTTTCTCATTGTTGAGGATGTTGTCGATTTGTTGGTGTTATCAATGTTTTTTGTTGAACTTGTTTGTATTTTTAAAAGTTAAGGTTGTTGTTGAATTTGATGGTGTTTTTCAATGTTGAGGTTGTTGTTGAATTTGTTGGTGTTATCAATGTTATTTTTTGAACTTTTTTCAATTTTTCAATGTTGAGGTTGTTGATGACTTTGTTGGTATTTGTCAATGTTGCGGTTGTTGTTGAATTATTTGTTGCTTTTCATTGTTGAGGTTGTTGAAGTTGTTGGTGTTTTTCAATGTTGAGGTTGTTGTTGAATTTGTTGCTGATTTTCAATATTGAGGTTGTTGATGAATTTGTTGGTGTTATCAATGTTATTTTTTGAACTTTTTTGTATTGTTCAAAGTGGAAGTTGTTGTTGAATTTTTTGGTGTTTCTCAATGTTGAGGTTGCGGTTGAATCTGTTGGTGCTTTTCAATGTAGAGGTTGTTGTTGAATTTGTTGGTGATTTTCAATATTGAGGTTGTTGAATTTGTTGGTGATTTTCAATATTGAGGTTGTTGTTGAATTTGTTGGTGTTTTTCAGTGTTGTGGTTGTTGTTGAATTTGTATGCAATTTTCAATATTGAGGTTGTTGTTGAATTTGTTGGTTTTATCAATGTTATTTTTTGAACTGTTTTGTATTTTTCAATGCTGAGGTTGTTGTTGAATGTGTTGGTGTAATCAATGATTTTTTTGTTCAACTTGTTTGTATTTTTTAAAGTTGAAGTTTTTGTTGAATTTGTTAGTGTTTTGCAAAGGTTAGGGTTTTATTGAATATTTTGGTGTTTTCATTGTTGAGGTTGTTTTTAAATTTGTTGGTGTTTTTCAATGTTGAGGTTGTTATTGAATTTGTTGGTGATTTTCAATATTGAGGTTGTAGTTGAATTTGTTGTTTTTGTCAATATTTATTTTGTTTAACCTTTTTGTAGTTTTAAATGTTGAATTTGTTGTTGAATTTGTTGGTGTTTTTCAATGTTGAGGTTGTTGTTGATTTTTTTGTTTTTTTTCAATGTTCAATGAATGTTCAGGTTGTTGATGAATTTGCTGGCGTTTTTCAATGTTGATGTAGTTGTTGAATTTGTTGGTGTTTTTCAATATTAAGGTTGTTGTTGAATCTGTTGGTGTTTTTCAATGTTGAGGTTGTTCAATTTGTTGGTGATTATCAATATTGAGGTTGTTGTTGAATTTGTTGATTTTATCAATGTTCTTTTTTAAACGTTTTCTCTTGTTTTTAAAGTTGAGATTGTTGTTGAATTTGTTGGTGTTTCTCATTGTTGAGGATGTTGTCGATTTGTTGGTGTTATCAATGTTTTTTGTTGAACTTGTTTGTATTTTTAAAAGTTAAGGTTGTTGTTGAATTTGATGGTGTTTTTCAATGTTGAGGTTGTTGTTGAATTTGTTGGTGTTATCAATGTTATTTTTTGAACTTTTTTCAATTTTTCAATGTTGAGGTTGTTGATGAATTTGTTGGTATTTGTCAATGTTGCGGTTGTTGTTGAATTATTTGTTGCTTTTCATTGTTGAGGTTGTTGAAGTTGTTGGTGTTTTTCAATGTTGAGGTTGTTGTTGAATTTGTTGCTGATTTTCAATATTGAGGTTGTTGATGAATTTGTTGGTGTTTTTCAATGTTGAGGTTGTTGTTTAATTTGTTGGTGATATTCAATAACGAGATTGTTGTTGAAGTTGTTGGTGTTATCAATGCTAATTATTGAACTTTTATGTGTTTATCAATATTGAGGTTGTTGTTGAATTTGTTGGTATTTTTCAATGTTGAGGTTGTTGTTGAATTTGTTGTTTTTTTTATTTTTGAGTTTGTTGTTGAATATGTTGCTGTTTTTCAATGTTGAGGTTGTTGTTGAATTTGTTGGTGATTTTCAATATTGTGGTTGTTGTTGAATTTGTTGCTGTTATCAATATTAATTTTTGAACTTTTTTTTATTTTTGAAAGTTGAGCTTATTGTTCAATTTGTTGGTTTTCTTCAATGTTGAGGTTGTTGTTGAATTTATTGCTGTTTTTCAGTGTTGAGGTTGTTGTTTAATTTGTTGGCGTTTTTCATTGTTGAGCTTGTTGTTGAATTTGTTGGTATTATCAATGTTCTTTTTTGAACTTTTTTGTACTTTTAAAAGTTGAGGTAGTTGTTGCATTTGTTGGTTTTTTTTCAATGATGAGGTTGTTGTTGAATTTGTTGGTGTTTTTCAAAGCTGAGGTCGTTGAATTTGTTGGTGATATTCAATATTTAGGTTGTTGTTGAATTTACTGGTGTTATCAATGGCTTTTTTTAAACGTTTTTGTGTTTTGCAAAGTTAAGGTTGTTGCTGAATTTGTTGGTGATCTTCAGTGTTGAGGTTGTTGAATCTGTTGGTGATATTCAATATTGAGGTTGTTGTTGAATTTGTTGGCGTGTTACAATGTTGTGGTTGTTATTGAATTTGTTGGTATTTTTCAATGTTGCGGTTGTTGTTGAATTTTTTGGTGTTTTTCATTGTTGAGGTTGTTGTTGAATTTGTTGGTGTTCTTCAATGTTGAGGTTGTTGTTGAATTTGTTGCTGATTTTCAATATTGAGGTTGTTGTTAAATTTGTTTGTGATTTTAAATGTTGAGGTTGTTGTTGAATTGGATAGTGTCATCAATGTTTATTTTGTTGAACTTGTTTGTATTTTAAATGTTGAGGATGTTGTTTAATTTTTGGTGTTTTTCAAAATTGAGGTCGTTGCATTTGTTGGTGATTTTCAATATTGAGGTTGTTGTTGAATTGGTTGGTGTTATCAATGTTTTCTTTTGAACTGTTTTGTGTTTTTCAATGTTGAGGTTGTTGAATTTGCTGGTGATTTTCAATATTGAGGTTGTTATTGAATTTTTTGGTGCTGTTCATTGTTGAGGTTGTTGTTGAATTTGTAGGGTTTGTCAATGGTTTTTTTTAACTTTGTTGTGTTTTTCAAAGTTGAGGTTGTTTCTGCATTTATTGGTGTTATCACTGTTAATTTGTTGAACAGTTTTGTACTTTTAAATGTTGAGGTTGATTTTGAATGTTTTGGTGTTTTTCATTGTTGAGGTTTTCGTTTAATTTGTTGGTGGTTTTCAATGTTGAGGTTGTTATTGAATTTTTTGGTGATGTTTATTGTTGAGGTTGTTCTTGAATTTGTAAGGTTTGTCAATGGTTTTTTTTGAATTTTCTGTGTTTTTCAAAGTTGAGGTTGTTGCTGAATTTATTGGTGTTATCATTGCTTATTTTGTTGAACTTTTTTGTACTTTTAAACGTTGAGGTTGATTTTGAATGTTTTGGTGTTTTTCATTGTTGAGGTTGTTGTTGAATTTGTTGGCGTTTTTCAATGTTGTGTTTGTTGTTCCCTTTGTTGGTGTTTTTCAATGGTGAGGTTTTTGTTGAATTTGTTGATGTTTTCATTGTTGAGGTTGTTGTTAAATTTGATGTTGTTTTTCAATGATTAGGTTGTTGTTGAATTTGATGGTGTTATCCAGATTTTCAACTTTTTTGTACTTTTAAAAGTTGAGGTTGTGTTTGAA
Organism: Cetorhinus maximus; assembly: GCF_964194155.1. Taxonomy (NCBI): domain Eukaryota; kingdom Metazoa; phylum Chordata; class Chondrichthyes; order Lamniformes; family Cetorhinidae; genus Cetorhinus; species Cetorhinus maximus. The sequence continues at coordinate 29,980 of NW_027596677.1, forward strand.
TTTGTTGGTGATTTTCAATGTTGAGGTTGTTGTTGAATTTGTTTGTGATTTTCAATATTGAGGTTGTTGTTGAATTTGTTGGTGTTATCAATGGTTTTTTTTGAACTTTTTTGTGTTGTTCAAAGTTGAGGTTGTTGCTGAAATAATTGGTGTTATCAATGATTTATTTTGTTGAACTTTTTTGAACTTTTAAAAGTTGAAGTTGATTTTGAATTTGTTGGTGTTTTTCATTGTTGAGGTTGTTGTTGAATTTTTTGGTGATTTTAAATGTTGAGTTTGTTTTTGAATTGGACAGTGTCATCAATGTTTATTTTGTTGAACTTGTTTGTATTTTTACAAGTTGTGGTTGTTGTTGAATTTACTGCTGTACTCACTGTTCATTTTGTTGAACTTTTCTGTACTTTTAAGTGTTGAGGTTGTTGTTTAATTTGTTGGTGTTTTTCAAAGTTGACGTCGTTGATTATATTGGTGATTTTCAATACTTGAGGTTGTTGTTGAATTTGTTGGTTTTTTCAATGTTGATGTTGTTGAATTTGTTGGAGTTATCAATGTTTTCTTTTGAACTGTTTTGTGTTTTTCAATGTTCAGGTTGTTGAATTTGCTGGTGATTTTCAATATTGAGGTTGTTGATGAATTTGTTGGTGTTATCAACGTTTATTTTGTTGAACTTTTTTGTACTTTTAAAAGTTGAGGTTGTTGTTGAAATTGTTTGGATTTTCAATATTGAGGTTGTTGTTGAACTTGTTGATGTTATCAATGTAATTTTTTGATCTTTTTTATATTTTTCAAAGTTGAAGTTGTTGTTGAATTTGTTGGTATTTTTCAATGTTGAGGTTGTAGTTGAATTTGTTCATGTTTTTCAATATTGGGGTTGTTGTTGAATTTGTTGGTGTTTTTCAATGTTGTGGTTGTTGTTGAATTTGTTGGTGATTTTCAATATTGGTGTTGTTGTTGAATTTGTTGGTGTTATCAATGTTATTTTTTGAACTGTTTTGTATTATTCAATGTTGAGGTTGTTGTTGAATTTGTTGATGTTTTTCAATGTTGAGGTTGTTGTTTAATTTTTTGGCGTTTTTCAAAGTTGAGGTCGTTGAATTTTTTGATGTTTTTCAATATTGAGGTTGTTGATGAATTTGTTGGTGTTATCACCGTTTATTTTGTTGAACTTTTTGGTACTTTTAATAGTTGAGTTTGTTGTTGAAATTGTTTGGATTTTCAATATTGAGGTTGTTGTTGAAATTGTAGGCGTTTTTCAATGTTGAGGTTGTTGTTAAACTTTTTGGTGTTATCAATTTTATTTCTCGAACTTTTTAGTATTTTTCAAAGTTGAACTTGTTGTTGAATTTGTTGGTTTTTTTCTATGTTGAGTTTGTAGTTGAATTTGTTGGTGTTTTTCAATGTTGAGTTTGTTGTTGAATTTGTTGATGCTTTTCAATGTTGAGGTTGTTGTTGAATTTTTTGGTGTTATCAATGTTATTTTTTGAACTGTTTTGTATTTTTCAATGTTGTAGTTGTTGTTGAATTTGTTGGTATTTTTCAATGTTGCAATTGTTGTTCAAATTTTTGGTACTTTTCATTTTTGAGGTTGTTGTTGGATTTGTGGATGTTTTTCAATGTTGATGTCGTTGTTGAATTTGTTGGTGTTTTTCAATGTTGCGGTTGTTGTTGAATTTGTTGGTGTTTTTCATTGTTGATGATGTTGTTGAATCTGTTGGTGTTATCAATTTTTTTGTTGAACTTGTTTGTATTTTGAAACGTTGAGGATGTTGTTGAATCTGTTGGTGTTTTTGAAAGTTGAGGTCGTTGAATTGGTTGGTGATTTTCAATATTGCTGTTGCTGTTGAATTTGTTGGGGTTTAAATAGGTTTTTTTGCACTTTTTTGTGTTTTTCAAAGTTGAGGTTTTCGCTGAATTTATTGATGTTATCAATGTTTATTTTGTTGAACTTTTTTGTACTTTTAAACGTTGAGGTAGATTTTGAATGTTTTGCTGTTTTTCATTGTTGAGGTTGTTCTTGAATTTGTTAGCGGTTTTCAATGTTGAGGTTGTTGTTGACTTTTTTGGTGCTGTTCATTGTTGAGGTTGTTGTAGAATTTGTAGGGGTTGTCAATGTTTTTTTTGACTTTTTTGTGTTTTTCAAAGTTGAGGTAGTTGCTGAATTTATTGATGTTATCAATGTTATTTTTAGAAGATTTTGTATTTTTCAAAGTGGAAGTTGTTGTTGAATTTGTTGGTATTTTTAAATGTTGAGGTTGTAGTTGAATTTGTTCTTGATTTTCAATGTTGAGGTTGTTGTTGAATTTGTTGGTGATTTTCAATATTGGGGTTGTTGTTGAATTTGTTGGTGTTATCAATGTTATTTTTTGAACTGTTTTGTAATTTTCAATGTTGAAGTTGTTGTTGAATTTGTTCATGCTTTTCAATGTTGAGGTTGTAGTTGAATTTCTTGGTCTTTTTCAATGTTGAGGTTGTTATAGAATTTGTTGGTGATTTTCATTATTGAGGTTGTTGAATTTGTTGGTGATTTTCAATATTTAGTTTGTTGTTGAATTTGTTGGTGTTTTTCAATGTTGAGGTTGTTGTTGAATTTGTTGGTGATTTTCAATATTGAGGTTGATGTTGAATTTGTTGCTGTTATCAATGTTATTTTTTGAACTGTTTTGTATTTTTCAATTTTGAGGTTGTTGTTGAATTTGTTGATGTTTTTCATTGTTGATGTTGTTTTTTAATTTTTTGGTGTTTTTCAAAGTTGATGTCGTTGAATTTGTTGGTGATTTTCAATATTGAGGTTGTTGTTGAATTGGTTGGTGTTTTTCAATCTTGATGTTGTTGAATTTGTTGGTGTTTTTCATTGTTGAGGTTGTTGTTGAATTTGTTGGTGTTTTTAAATGTTGAAGTTGTTGAATTTGACAGTGTCATCAATGTTTATTTTGTTGAAATTGTTTGTATTTTTAAAATTTGTGGTTGTTGTTGAATTTTTTGGTGTTATCACTGTTCATTTTGTTGAACTTTTCTGTACTTTTAAATGTTGAGGTTGTTGTTTAATTTGTTGGTGTTTTTCAAAGTTGACGGCGTTGAAATTGTTGGTGATTTTCAATATTGAGGTTGTTGTTGAATTTGTTTTTTTTCAATGTTGAAGTTGTTGAATTTGCTGGAGTTACCAATGTTTTCTGTTGAACTGTTTTGTGTTTTTCAATGTTGAGGTTGTTGAATTTGCTGGTGATTTTCAATATTGAGGGTTTTGATGAATTTGTTGGTTTTATCAATGTTTATTTTGTTGAACTTTTTTGTACTTTTAAAAGTTGAGGTTGTTGTTGAAATTGTTCGGATTTTTAATATTGAGGTTGTTGTTGAAATTGTTGGCGTTTTTCAATGTTGAGGTTGTTGTTGAATTTCTTGGTGTTATCAATGCTATTTTTTGAACTTTTTTGTATTTTTCAAAGTTGAAGTTGTTGTTGAATTTGTTGGTATTTTTCAACGTTGAGGATGTAGTTGAAATTGCTGGTCTTTTTCAATGTTGAAGTTGTTGTTGAATTAGTTGGCGATTATCAGTATTGGGGTTGTTGTTGAATTTGTTGGTGTTATCAATGTTATTTTTTGAACTGTTGTTTATTTTTCAATGTTGAAGTTGATGATGAATTTGTTGGTGCTTTTCAATGTTGACGTAGTAGTTCAATTTGTTGGTCTTTTTCAATGTTGAGTTTGTTGATGAATTTGTTGGTGATTTTCATTATTGAGGTTGTTGAATTTGTTGGTGATTTTCAATATTGAGTTTGTCGTTGAATTTGTTGGTGATTTTCAATATTCGGGTTGTTGTTGAAATTGTTGGTGTTATCAATGTTATTTTTTGAACTGTTTTGTATTTTTCAATGTTGAGGTTGTTGTTGAATTTGTTGGTATTTTTCAATGTTGCGATTGTTGTTGAATTTTTTGGTGTTTTTCAATGTTGAGGCTGTTGTTTAATTTTTTGGTCTTTTTCAAAGTTGAGGTCTTTGAATTTGTCGGTTTTTTTCAATGTTGATGTTGTTGAATTTATTGGTGTTATCAAACTGTTTGAACTGTTTTGTGTTTTTCAATGTTGAGCTTGTTGATGAATTTGTTGGTGATATCAACGTTTATTTTGTTGAACTTTTTTGTACTTTTAAAAGTTGAGGTTGTTGTTGAAATTGTTTGGATTTTCAATATAGAGGTTGTTGTTGAATTTGTATAGTGTTTTTCAATGTTGAGTTTGTTGTTGAATTTGTTGATGTTTTTCAATGTCGAGGTCGTTGTTGAATTTGTTTCTGTTATGAATGTTATTTTTTGAACTGTTTTGTATTTTTCAATGTTGTGGTTGTTGTTGAATTTGTTGATATTTTTCAATGTTGCGATTGATGTTCAATTTTTAGGTGTTTTTCATTGTTGAGGTTTTTGTTGAAATTGTTGGTGTTTTTCATTATTGAGGTTGTTGTTGAATTTGTTGGTGGTATCAATTTTTTTGTTGTACTTGTTTGTATTTTTAAATGTTGAGGATGTTGTTTTATCTGTTGTTGTTTTTGAATGTTGAGGTCGTTGAATTGGTTGGTGATTTTCAATATTGCTGTTGCTGTTGAATTTGATGGGGTTATCAGTGGGTTTTTTTGAACTTTTTTGTGTTTTTCAAAGTTCAGGTTTTTGCTGAATTCATTGATGTTATGAATTTTTGTTTTGTTGAACTTTGTTGTGCATTTAAACGTTGAGGTTGATTTTGAATTTGTTGTTTGTTTTTCATTGTTGAGGTTGTTGATTTTGTTGGCGGTTTTCAATCTGAAGATTGTTGTTGAATTTTTTGGTGCCGTTCATTGTTGAGGTTGTTGTTGAATTTGTTGGTGATTTTCAATGGTGAGGTTTTTGTTGAATTTGTTGGTGTTTACATTGTTGAGGTTGTTGTTAAATTTGATGTTTTTTTTCAATGTTGAGGTTGTTGTTGAATTTGATGGTGTCATCAATGTTTTTTTTCAAACTTTGTACTTTTAAAAGTTGAGGTTGTTTTTGAACTTGTTGGTGATTTTCAATATTGACGTTGTTGTTGAATTTGATGGTGTTATCAATGGTTTATTTTGAACTTTTTTGTGTTTTTCAAAGTTGGGGTTGTTGCTGAATGTATTTGTGTTATCACTTTTTATTTTGTTGAATTTTTTTGTACTTTTAAACGTTGAGGTTGATTTTGAATGTTTTGGTGTTTTTCATTGTTGAGGTTGTTGTTGAATTTGTTGGCGTTTTTCAATGTTGAGGTTGTTGTTGAATTTGTTGGCGTTTTTCAATGTTGAGCTTGTTGTTGAATTTGTTGGTGTTTTTCAATGGTGAGGTTTTTGTTGAATGTGTTGGTGTTTTCATTGTTGAGGTTGTTGTTAAATTTGATGTTATTTTTCAATGTTGAGTCTGTTGTTGAATTTGTTGGTGTTATCAATGTTCTTTTTTCAACTTTTTTGTACTTTTAGAAGTTGAAGTTGTTGTTGAATTTGTTGGTGATTTTCAATGTTGAGGTTGTTCTTGAATTTGTTGGAGATTTTCGATATTGACGTTGTTGTTGAATTTGATGGTGTTATCAATGGTTTTTTTTGAACTTTTTTGTGTTGTTCAAAGTTGACGTTGTTGAAATTATTGGTGTTATCAATTATTTATTTTGTTGAACTTTTTTGTATTTTTAAAAGTTGAGGTTGATTTTGAATTTGTTGGTGTTTTTCATTTTTGAGGTTGTTGTTGAATTTTTAGGTGATTTTAAATGTTGAGGTTGTTGTTGAATTGTACAGTGTCATCAATGTTTATTTTGTTGACCTTGTTTGTTTTTTTAAAAGTTGTGGTTGTTGTTGAATTTATTCGTGTTATCACTGTTCATTCTGTTGAACTTTTTTGTACTTTTTAATGTTGAGGTTGTTGTTTAATTTGTTGGTGTTTTTCAAAGTCGACATCGTTGAAATTGTTGGTGATTTTCAATATTGAGGTTGTTGTTGAATTTGTTGGTTTTTTTCAAAGATGATGTTGTTGAATTTGTTGTAGTTATCAATGTTTTCTGTTGAACTGTTTTGTGTTTTTCAATGTTGAGGTTGTTGAATTTGCTGGTGATTTTCAATATTGAGGTTTTTGATGAATTTGTTGTTGATATCAACGTTTATTTTGTTGAACATTTTTGTACTTTTAAAAGTTGAGGTTGTTGTTGAAATAGTTTGGATTTTCAATATAGAGGTTGTTGTTGAATTTGTTGGTGTTTTTCAATGTTGAGGTTGTTGTTGAATTTGTTGGTGATTTTCAGTACTGGGATTGTTGTTGAATTTGTTGGTGTTATCAATGTTATTTTTTGAACTGTTTTGTATTTTTCAATGTTGAAGTTGTTGTTGAATTTGTTAGTGCTTTTCAATGTTGATGTTGTAGTTGAATTTGTTGGTGATTTTCAATATTGAGTTTGTAGTTGAATTTGTTGGTGTTTTTCAATGTTGAGGTTGTTGTTGAATTTGTTGGTGATTTTCAATAATGTAGTTGTTGTTGAATTTGTTGGTGTTATCAATGTTATTTTTTGAACTGTTTTGTATTTTTCAATGTTGAGGTTGTTGTTGAATTTGTCGGTATTTTCCAATGTTGCGATTGTTGTTCAATTTTTTCGCGTTTTTCACTGTTGAGGTTGTTGTTGAATTTGTTGGTGTTTTTCAATGTTAGAGGTTGTTGTTGAATTTGTTGGTGTTTTTCATTGTTGAGGATGTTGTTGAATTTGTTGGTGTTTTTCAATGTTGAGGTTGTTGTTGAATTTGTTGGTGTTTTACATTGTTGAGGATGTTGTTGAATTGGTTGGTGTTATCAATTTTTTTGTTGAACTTGTTTGTATTTTTACAAGTTGATGATGTTGTTGAATTTGTTGGTGCTTTTCAAAGTTGCGGTCGTTGAAATTGTTGGTGATTTTCAATATTGCTGTTGTTGTTGGATTTGTTGGGGTTATCAATGGTTTTATTTGAACTTTTTGTGTTTTTCAAAGTTGATGTTTTTGCAGAATTTATTGATGTTATCAATGTTTATTTTGTTTAACTTTTTTGTACTTTTAAATGTTGAGGTTGTTGTTTAATTTGTTGGTGTTTTTCAAAGTTGACGTCGTTGAAATTGTTGGTGATTTTCAATATTGAGGTTGTTGTTGAATTTGTTGGTTTTTTTCAATGTTGATGATGTTGAATTGGTTCGAGTTATCAATGTTTTCTGTTGAACTGTTTTGGGTTTTTCAATGTTGAGGTTGTTGAATTTGCTAGTGATTATCAATATTGAGGTTTTTGATGAATTTGTTGGTGATATCAACGTTTATTTTGTTGAACTTTTTTGTACTTTTAAATGTTGAGGTTGTTGTTGAAATTGTTTGGATTTTCAATATTGAGGTTGTTGTTGAAATTGTTGGCGTTTTTCAATGTTGAGGTTGTTGTTGAACTTGTTGGTGTTATTAATGTTATTTTTTGAACTTTTTGGTATTTTTCAAAGTTGAAGTTGTTGTTGAATTTTTTGGTATTTTTCAATGTTGAGGTTGTAGTTGAATTTGTTGGTGTTTTTCAATGTTGAGGTTGTTGTTGAATTTGTTGGTGATTTTCAATATTGGGATTGTTGTTGAATTTGTTGGTGTTATCAATGTTATTTTTTGAACTGTTTTGTATTTTTCAATGTTGAAGTTGTTGTTGAATTTGTTGGTGCTTTTCAATATTGAGGTTGTATTTGAATTTGTTGGTCTTTTTCAATGTTGAGTTTGTTGTTGAATTTGTTGATGATTTTCAATATTGAGGTTGTTGAATTTGTTGGTGATTTTCAATTTTGTGGTTGTTGTTGAATTTGATGGTGTTATCAATGTTATTTTTTGAACTGTTTTTTATTTTTCAATGTTCAGGTTGTTGTTGAATTTGTTGGTATTTTTCATTGCTGCGATTGTTGTACAATTCTTTGGTGTTTTTCATTATTGAGGCTGTTGTTGAATTTGTTGATGCTTTTCAATGTTGAGGTTGTTGTTGAATTTGTTGGTGTTTTTCATTGTTGAGGATGTTGTTGAATTTGTTGGTCTTTTTCAAATTTGAGGTCGTTGAATTGGTTGGTGATTTTTGATATTGCTGTTGTTGTTGAATTTGTTTGGGTTATCAATGGTTTTATTTGAACTTTTTTGTGTTTTTCAAATTTGAGGTTTTTGCAGAATTGATTGATGTTATCAATGTTTATTTTGTTCAACTTTTTTTACTTATAAACGTTGGGGTTGATTTTGAATTTGTTGGTTGTTTTTCATTGTTGAGGTTGTTGTTGAATTTGTTGGCGTTTTTCAATGTTGAGGTTGTTGTTGAATTTTTTGGTGCTATTCATTGTTGCGGTTGTTGTTGAATTTGTTTTGGGTTATCAAGGGTTTTTTTTGAACTCTTTTGTGTTTTTCAAAGTTGAGTTTATTGCTGAATTTATTGGTGTTACGAATGATTATTTTGCTGAACTTTTTTGTACTTTTAAAGTTGAAGTTGATTTTGAATTTGTTGGTGTTTTCATTGTTGACGTTGTTGTTGAATTCTTTGGTGTTTTTCATTGTCGAGGTTGTTGTTGAACTTGTTTGTATTTTTAAAAGTTAAGGATGTTGTTGAATTTGTTGGTGTTGAATATGTTGACGTTGTTGAATTTGTTGGTGTTTTTCAATGTTGAGGTTGTTGTTGAATTTTTTGGAGTTATCAATATTTTTTTTGTTGAACTTGTTTGTATTTTTAAAAGTTGAGCTTGTTGTTGAATTTGTTGGTGTTTTTCAATGTTGAGGATGTAGTTGAATTTGTTGGTGTTGTCAATATTCATTTTGTTGAACTTTTTTGTAGTTTAAAAAGTTGAGGTTGTTGCTGAATTTTTAAATTGTTTTTCAATGTTGATGTTGTTGAATTGTTTGTGTTTTTCAGTGTTGAGCTTGCTGAATTTCTTGGTGATTTTAAATGTTGAGGTTGTTGTTGAATTGGATAGGGTCATCAATGTTTATTTTGTTGACCTTGTTTGTATTTTTAAAAGTTGTGGTTCTTGTTGAATTTATTGGTGTTATCAATGTTTACTTTGTTGAACTTTTTTGTACTGTTAAATTTTGAGGTTGTTGTTTAATTTGTTTGTGTTTTTCATTGTTGAGGTTGTTGTTGAATTTGTTTGTGATATTCAGTGTTGAGGATGTCAAATTTGTTGGTTTTTTTCAATATTGAGGTTGTTTAATTTGTTGGCGTTTTTCAATGTTGAGGTTGTTGTTGAATTTTTTTGATGTTTTTCATTGTTGAGGTTGCTGTTGAACTTGTTTGTATTTTGAAAAGTTAAGGATGTTGTTGAACTTGTTGGTGTTATCAATGTTTTCTTTTGAACTGTTTTGTGTTTTTCAATGTTGAGGTTGTTGAATATGCTGGTGATTTTCAATATTGAGGATGTTGATCAATTTGTTCGGGTTATGAATGTTTATTTTGTTGAACTTTTTTGTACTTTTAAAAGTTGAGGTTATTGTTGAATTTGTTGGGATTTGCAATATTGAGGTTGTTGTTGAAATTGTTGACGTCTTTCAATGTTGAGATTGTTGTTGAATTTGTTGGTGCTTTTCAATTTTGAGGTTGTTGTTGAATTTATTGGTGTTTTTCAATGTTGATGTTGTTGAATTTGTTGGTGATTTTCAATATTGAGTTTGTTGTTGAATTTGTTGGTGATTTTCAACATTGAGCTTTTTGTTGAATTTGTTGGTGTAATCAATGTTTTTTTGTTGAACTTGGTTGTATTTTTAAAAGTTGATGTTGTTGAAATTGTTGGTGTTATTCAATGTTGAGGTTGGTTTTGAATTTGTTGGTGTTTTTCAATGTTGAGGTTGTAGTTGAATTTGTTGGTGTTGTCAATGTTAATTTTGTTGAACTTTTTTGTGTAGTTTTAAAAGTTGACGTTGATGCTGAATTTTTAATTGTTTTTCAATGTTGATGTTGTTGAATTTGTTTGTGCTTTTCAGTGTTGAGCTTGCTGAATTTCTTGGTGATTTTAAATGTTGTGGTTCTTGTTGAATTGGATAGGGTCATCAATGTTTACTTTGTTGAAGTTTGTGTACTTTTAAATGTTGACTTGTTGAATTTGTTGGTGATTTTCAATATTGAGGTTGTTGTTCAATTTGTTGGCGTTTTTCAACGTTGAGGTTGTTGTTGAATTTCTTGGTGATTTTCAATATTGCGTTTGTTGTTGAATTTGTTGGTGTTGTCAATGTTTTTTGTTGACCTTGTTTATATTTTTAAAAGTAAAGGTTCTTGTTCAATTTGTTGGTGTATTTCAATGTTGAGGTTGTTTTTGAATTTGTTGGCGTTTTCCAATGTTGAGGTTGTAGTTCAATTTTTCGGTGTTTTTCATTGTTGAGATTGTTGTTCAATTTGTTGGTGTTTTTCAGTATTAAGGTTGTTGAATTTGTTGGTGTCTTTCAAAGTTGAGGTCGTTGAAATTGTTGGTGATTATCAATATTCTGGTTGTTGTTGAATTTGTTGGTGTTATCAATGTTATTTTTTGAACTTTATTGTATTTTTGAAAGTTGAGGTTGTTGAAATTGTTGGTGTTTTTCAATGTAGATGTTTTTGAATTTGTTGGTGATTTTCAATATTGAGTTTGTTGTTAAATTTGTTGGTGTTATCAATGTTATTTTTGTTGAACTTGTTTGTATTTTTAAATGTTGAGGTTGTTGTTGAATTTTTTGTGTTTTACAAAGTTGAGGACGTTGAATTTGTTGGTGATTTTCGATATTCAGGTTGTTGTTGAATTTGTAGGTGTGATTAATGTTTTTTTTTGAAATTTTTTGTGTTTTACAAAGTTGATGTTGTTCCGAATTTGTTGGTGATATTCAGTGTTGAGACTGTTGTTGAATTTGTTGGTGTCTTGCAATGTTGAGGTTGTTGAATTTGTTGGTGATTTTCAATATTGAGTTTGTTGTTGAATTTGATGGTGTTATCAATGTTTTTTTGTTGAACTTGTTTGCATTTTTAAAAGTTGAGGTAGTTGTTGAATTTGTTGGTGTTTGTCAAAGTTGAATTCGTTGAATTTGTTGGTGATTTTCTATATTGATGATGTTGTTGAATTTGTTGGCATTTTTCAATGTAGATGCTGTTGTTGAATCTGTTGGTGTTTTTCAATGTTGAGGTTGTTGAATTTATTGGTGATTTTCTATATTGAGGATGTTGTTGAATGTGTTCATGTTTTTCAAAGTTGAAGTCGTTGAATTTGTTGGTGATTTTCTATATTGAGGATGTTGTTGAATTTGTTGGCATTTTTCAATGTTGAGGTTGTTGTTGAACTTTTTTGTACTTTTAAAAGTTGAGGTTGATTTTGAATTTGTTGGTGTTTTTCATTGTTGAGGTTGTTGTTGAATTTGTTGCCGTTTTTCATTGTTATGGTTGTTGTTGTGTTTGCTGGTGTTATCAATGTTCTTTTTTCAACTTTTTTGTACTTTTAAAAGTTGAGGTTGTTGCTGATTTTTTGGTGTTTGTCAATGCTGAGGTTGTTGTTGAATTTGTTGGTTTGTTTCAATGTTGAGTTTCTTGTTGAGTTTGTTGGTGTTATCAATGTTTTGATTGTTGAACTTTTTTGTGTTTTTCAAAGTTAAGGTTGTTGCTGAATTTGTTGGTGATATTCAGTGTTGAGGTTGTTGAATTTTTTCGTGATTTTCAATATTGATTTTGTTGTTTAATTTGTTGGCGTTTTTCAATGTGGAAGTTGTTGTTGAATTTGTTGGTGTTTTTCAATGGTGAGGTTTTTGTTGATTTTTTTGGTATTTTCATTGTTGAGTTGGTTGTTAAATTTGTTGGTGTTTTTAAATGTTGAGATTGTTCTTGAATTTGTTTGTGAATTTCAATAATGAGGATGTATTTGAATTTGTTGGTGTTGTCAATGTTTATTTTGTTGAACTTTTTTGTAGTTTTAAAAGTTGAGGTTGTTGCTGAATTTTTTAATCTTTTTCAATGTTGAGGTTATTGTTGAATTTGTTGGTGTTATTCAATGTTGATGTTGTTGAATTTGTTGGTGATTTTCAATATTGAGTTTGTTGTTGAATTTGTTGGTGTTATCAAGGTTTTTTTTTTAAACTTTTTTGGGTTTATCAATGTAGAGGTTGTTGAATTTGCTTGTGATTTTTAATATTGAGGTTGTTGGTGAATTTGTTGGTGTTATCAATGTTTCTTGAACGTTTTTGAGTTTTTCAAAGTAGACATTGTTGCTGAATTTCTTGGTGATATTCTGAGTAGAGGTTGTTCAATTTGTTGGTGATTTTCAATGTTTAGGTTGTTGTTGAATTTGTTGGTGATTTTCAATGGTGAGGTTTTTTTTGAATCTTCTGGTGTTTTCATTGTTGAGGTTGTTGTTAAATTTGTTCGTGGTTTTCAATGTTGAGGTTGTTGTTGAATTTGTTGGTGTTTTTCAATATTGAGGTTGTTGTTGAATTTGTTGGTTTTGCCAATATTCTTTTTTGAACTTTTTTGTACTTTTAAAAGTTGAGGTTGTTGTTGAATTTGTTGGTGTTTTTCAATGTTGAGGTTGTTGTTGAATTTATTGGTGTTTTTCAATGTATATGTTGTTGAATTTGTTGGTGATTTTCAAAATTGAGTTTGTTGTTGAATTTGTTGGTGTTATCAATGGTTTTTTTTGTTGAACTTGTTTGTATTTTTAAAAGTTGAGGTTGTTGTTGAATTTGTTGGTGTTTTTCAAAGTTTAGGTCGTTGAACTTGTTGGTGATTATCAATTTTAAGGTTGTTGTTGAATTTGTTTGTGCTTTTCATTGTTGAGGTTGTTGTTGAATTTGTTGGCGTTATCAATGATCTTTTTTCAACTTTTTTGTGCTTTTAAAAGTTGAGCTTGTTGTTGAATTTGTTGGTGTTTTTCAATGTTGATGTTGTTGTGAATTTCTTGGTGATATTCTGTGTTGAGGCTATTGAATTTGTTGGTGATTTTCAATATTGAGCTTGCTGTTGAATTTGTTGGCGTTTTTCAATGTTGAGGTTGTTGTTGAATCTTTAGGTGTTTTTCATTGTTGAGGATGTTGCTCAATTTGTTGGGGATATCAATGTTCTTTTTTCAACTTTTTTGTACTTTAAACGTTGAGGTTGGTTTTGAATGTTTTGGTGCTTTTTATTGTTGAGGTTATTGTTGAATTTGTTGCCGTTTTTCAATGTTGAGGTTGTTGTTGAATTTGTTGGCGTTTTTCAATGTTGAGGACGTTGAATTTGTTGGTGATTATCAATATTGAAGTTGTTGTTGAATTTGTTGATGTTATTAATGGTTTCTTTTGATATTTTTTGTGTTTTTCAAAGTTGAGGTTGTTGCTGACTTTATTGGTGTTATCACTGTTTATTTTGTTGAACTTTTTTGTACTTTTAAAAGTCGAGGTTGATTTTGAATGTTTTGGTGTTTCTCACTGTTGAGGTTATTGTTGAATTTGTTGCCGTTTTTCAATCTTGAGGTTGTTGTTGAATTTGTTGGTGTTTTTCAGTGTTGAGGTTGTTGCTGAATTTGTTGGTGATTTTCAATATTGACATTGTTTTTGAATTTGTTGGTGATTTTCAATGGTTTTGTTGGAACTTTTTTGTGTTGTTCAAAGTTGAGGTTGTTGCTGAAATTATAGGTGTTATCAATGTTTATTTTGTTGAACTTTTATGTACTTTTAAAAGTTGAAGTTGATTTTGAATTTGTTGGTGTTTTTCATTGTTGAGGTTGTTGTTGAATTTGTTGGTGTTTTTCATTGTTGACTTTCTTGTTGAATTTGTTGGTGTTATCAATGTTCTTTTTTCAACTTTTTTGTACTGTTAAAAGATGAGGTTGTTGTTGAATTTGTTGGCGTTTTCAATGTTTTTTTTGTTGAACTTGTTTGTATTTTTAAAAGTTGAGGTTATTGTTGAATTTGTTGGTCTTTTTCAAAGTTGAGGCCGTTGAATTTGTTGATGATTTGCAATATTGAGGTTGTTGTTGAAATTGTTGACGTCTTTCAATGTTGAGATTGTTGTTGAATTTGTTGGTGCTTTTCAATTTTGAGGTTGTTGTTGAATTTATTGGTGTTTTTCAATGTTGATGTTGTTGAATTTGTTGGTGATTTTCAATATTGAGTTTGTTGTTGAATTTGTTGGTGATTTTCAACATTGAGCTTTTTGTTGAATTTGTTGGTGTAATCAATGTTTTTTTGTTGAACTTGGTTGTATTTTTAAAAGTTGATGTTGTTGAAATTGTTGGTGTTATTCAATATTGAGGTTGGTTTTGAATTTGTTGGTGTTTTTCAATGTTGAGGTTGTTGTTGAATTTGTTGGTGTTTTTCAATGTTGAGGTTGTTGTTGAATTTATTGGTGTTTTTCAATGTATATGTTGTTGAATTTGTTGGTGATTTTCAAAATTGAGTTTGTTGTTGAATTTGTTGGTGTTATCAATGGTTTTTTTTGTTGAACTTGTTTGTATTTTTAAAAGTTGAGGTTGTTGTTGAATTTGTTGGTGTTTTTCAAAGTTTAGGTCGTTGAACTTGTTGGTGATTATCAATTTTAAGGTTGTTGTTGAATTTGTTTGTGCTTTTCATTGTTGAGGTTGTTGTTGAATTTGTTGGCGTTATCAATGATCTTTTTTCAACTTTTTTGTGCTTTTAAAAGTTGAGCTTGTTGTTGAATTTGTTGGTGTTTTTCAATGTTGATTTTGTAGAATGTGTTGGTGATTTTCAATATTGACGTTGTTGTTGAATTTGTTGGTGATATCAATGGTTTTTTTGGAACTTTTTTGTGTTGTTCAAAGTTGAGGTTGTTGCTGAGATTATTGGTGTTATCAATGTTTATTTTGTTGAACTTTTTTGTACTTTTAAAAGTTGAAGTAGATTTTGAATTTGTTGGTGTTTTTCATTGTTGAGGTTGTTGTTGAATTTGTTGGCATTTTTCAATGTTGAGGTTGTTATTGAATTTTTTGGTGTTTTCATTGTTGAGGTTGTTGTTAAATTTGTTGTTGTTTTTCAATGAAGAGGTTGTTGTGGAATTTGTTGGTGTTATCAATGTTCTTTTTTCAACTTTTTTGTACTTTTATAAGTTGAGGTTGTTGTTGAATTTGTTGGTGTTTTTCAATGATGAGGATTGTTGAATTTGTTGGTGATTTTAAATATTGAGTTTGTTGTTGAATTTATTGGTGTTATGATTGTTTTTTTTTAACTTTTTTGTGTTTTTCAAAATTGAATTTGTTGCTGAATTTGTTGGTGACATTCAGTGTTGAGGTTGGTGAATTTGTTGGTGATTTTCAATATTGAGGTTGTTGTTGAATTTGTTGTTGTTATCAATGGGTTTTTTTTGTACTTTTTTGTGTTTTTCAAAGTTGATGTTGTTGCTGAAATTATTGGTGTTATCACTGTTTATTTTGTTGAACTTGTTTGTACTGTTAAAAGTTCAAGTTGATTTTAAATGTTTTGGTGTATTTCATTGTTGAGGTTGTTATTGTATTTGTTTATGTTAACAAAATTCTATTCTGTACTTTTTTGTCCTTTTAAAAGTTGAGGATGTTGTTGAATTTGTTGGTGTTTTTCAACAATGAGGTTGTTGTTGAATTTGTTGGTGATTTTCAATATTGAGTATGTTTTTGAATTTGCTTTTGTTATCAACGTTTTTTTGTTGGTGATTTTCAGTGTTGAGGTTGCTAAATTTGTTAGTGATTTTAAATGTTGAGGTTGTTGTTAAATTGGATAGTGTCATAAAAGTTTCTTTTGTTGAACTTGTTTGTATTATTAAAAGTTGTGGTTATTGTTGAATTTATTGGTGTTATCAATGTTTATTTTGTTGAACTTTTTTGTACTTTTAAATGTTGAGGTTCTTGTTTAATTTGTTGGTGTTTTTCAAAGATGAGGTCGTTGTTGAATTTGTTGTTGTGATCAAGTTATTTTTTGAACTTTTTTCTATTTTTGAAAGTTGAGGTTGTTGAATTTGTTGATGTTTTTCAATGTTGAGGTTGTTATTTAATTTTTTGGTGTTTTCATTGTTGAGGTTGTTGTTAAATTGGTTGTTGTTTTTCAATGTTGAGGTTGTTGTGTAATTTGTTGGTATTATCAATGTTATTTTTCAACTTTTTTGTACTTTTAAAAGTCGAGGTTTTTTTTGAATTTGTTGGTGTTTTTCAATGATGAGGATGTTGTTGAATTTGTTGGTGATTTTAACTAGTGAGTTTGTTGTTGAATTGGTTGGTGATATGAATGTTTTTTTTTAACTTTTTTGTGTTTTTCTAAATTGAGGTTGTTGTTGAATTTGTTGGTCATATTCATTGTTGAGGTTGTTGAATTTGTTAGTGATTTTCAATATTGAGGTTGTTGTTGAATTTGTTGTTGTTATCAATGGGTTTTTTTTGAACTTTTTTGAGTTTTTCAAAGTTGTTGTTGTTGCTGAATTTATTGGTGTTATCACTGTTCATTTTGTTGAACTTTTTTGTACTTTTAAAAGTTGAAGTTGATTTTAAATGTTTTGGTGTATTTCATTGTTGAGGTTCTTATTGAATTTGTTGGTGTTATCAATGTTCTTTTTTCAACTTTTTTGTACTTTTAAAAGTTGAGGTTGTTGATGATTTTGTTGGTGTTTTTCAATGATGAGGTTGTTGTTGAATTTGTTGGTGATTTTCAATATAGAGTTTGTTTTTGAATTTGCTTTTGTTATCAATATTTTTTTTGTTAGTGATTTTCAATGTTGAGGTTGCTGAATTTGATCGTGATTTTAAATGTTGAGGTTTTTGTTAAATTGGGTAGTGTCGTCAAAGTTTATTTTGTTGAACTTGTTTGTATTTTTAAAAGTTGTCGTTATTGTTGAATTTATTGGTGTTATCAATGTTTATTTTGTTGAACTTTATTGTACTTTTAAAAATTGAGGTTGATTTTGTATTTGTTGGTGTTTTTCATTGTTGACGTTGTTGTTGAATTTTTTGGTGTTTTTCAAAGTTGAGGTCGTTGAATTTGTTGGTGATTTTCAATATTGAGATTGTTGTTGAATTTGTTGGTGTTATCAATCTTGTTTTTTGTATTTTTCAATCTTGATTTTTTTGTTGAATTTGTTGGTATTTTTCAATGTTGAGGTTGTTGTTGAATTTGTTGGTGTGTTTCAATGGTGAGGTTGTTGTGGAATTTGTTGGTGATTTTCAATATTGAGGTTGTTGTTGAATTTGTTGGTGATTTTCAATATTGACATTGTTGTTGAATTTGTTGGTGTTATCAATGGTTTTTTTGGAACTTATTTGTGTTGTTCAAAGTTGAGGTTGTTGCTGAAATTATTGGTGTTTTCAATGTTTATTTTGTTGAACTTTTATGTACTTTTAAAAGTTGAAGTTGATTTTGAATTTGTTGGTGTTTTTCATTGTTGACTTTGTTGTTGAATATGTTGGTGTTATCAATGTTCTTTTTTCAACTTTTTTGTACTTTTAAAAGAAGAGGTTGTTGTTGAATTTGTTGGTGTTTTCAATGTTTTTTTGTTGAACTTGTTTGTATTTTTAAAAGTTGAGGTTGTTGTTGAATTTGTTGGTGTTTTTCAAAGTTGAGGCCGTTGAATTTGTTGGTGATTTTCAATATTGGGGTTGTCATTTAATTTGCTGGTGTTATCAATGGTTTTTTTAGAACTTGTTTGTGTTTTTCAAAGTTGAGGTTGTTTCAGAATCTGTTGGTGCTATTCAGTGTTGATGTTGTTGTTGAATTTGTTGGCGTTTTTCAATGTTGAGGACTTTGAATTTGTTATGGATTATCAATATTGAGTTTGTTGTTGAATTTGTTGGTGTTATCAAGGTTTTTTTTTAAACTTTTTTGGGTTTATCAATGTAGAGGTTGTTGAATTTGCTTGTGATTTTTAATATTGAGGTTGTTGGTGAATTTGTTGGTGTTATCAATGTTTCTTGAACGTTTTTGAGTTTTTCAAAGTAGACGTTGTTGCTGAATTTCTTGGTGATATTCAGAGTAGAGGTTGTTCAATTTGTTGGTGATTTTCAATGTTTAGGTTGTTGTTGAATTTGTTGGTGATTTTCAATGGTGAGGTTTTTTTTGAATCTTCTGGTGTTTTCATTGTTGAGGTTGTTGTTAAATTTGTTCGTGGTTTTCAATGTTGAGGTTGTTGTTGAATTTGTTGGTGTTTTTCAATATTGAGGTTGTTGTTGAATTTGTTAGTTTTGCCAATATTCTTTTTTGAACTTTTTTGTACTTTTAAAAGTTGAGGTTGTTGTTGAATTTGTTGGTGTTTTTCAATGTTGAGGTTGTTGTTGAATTTATTGGTGTTTTTCAATGTATATGTTGTTGAATTTGTTGGTGATTTTCAAAATTGAGTTTGTTGTTGAATTTGTTGGTGTTATCAATGGTTTTTTTTGTTGAACTTGTTTGTATTTTTAAAAGTTGAGGTTGTTGTTGAATTTGTTGGTGTTTTTCAAAGTTTAGGTCGTTGAACTTGTTGGTGATTATCAATTTTAAGGTTGTTGTTGAATTTGTTTGTGCTTTTCATTGTTGAGGTTGTTGTTGAATTTGTTGGCGTTATCAATGATCTTTTTTCAACTTTTTTGTGCTTTTAAAAGTTGAGCTTGTTGTTGAATTTGTTGGTGTTTTTCAATGTTGATGTTGTTGTGAATTTCTTGGTGATATTCTGTGTTGAGGCTATTGAATTTGTTGGTGATTTTCAATATTGAGCTTGCTGTTGAATTTGTTGGCGTTTTTCAATGTTGAGCTTGTTGTTGAATCTTTAGGTGTTTTTCATTGTTGAGGATGTTGCTCAATTTGTTGGGGATATCAATGTTCTTTTTTCAACTTTTTTGTACTTTAAACGTTGAGGTTGGTTTTGAATGTTTTGGTGCTTTTTATTGTTGAGGTTATTGTTGAATTTGTTGCCGTTTTTCAATGTTGAGGTTGTTGTTGAATTTGTTGGCGTTTTTCAATGTTGAGGACGTTGAATTTGTTGGTGATTATCAATATTGAAGTTGTTGTTGAATTTGTTGATGTTATTAATGGTTTCTTTTGATATTTTTTGTGTTTTTCAAAGTTGAGGTTGTTGCTGACTTTATTGGTGTTATCACTGTTTATTTTGTTGAACTTTTTTGTACTTTTAAAAGTCGAGGTTGATTTTGAATGTTTTGGTGTTTCTCACTGTTGAGGTTATTGTTGAATTTGTTGCCGTTTTTCAATCTTGAGGTTGTTGTTGAATTTGTTGGTGTTTTTCAGTGTTGAGGTTGTTGTTGAATTTGTTGGTGATTTTCAATATTGACATTGTTTTTGAATTTGTTGGTGATTTTCAATGGTTTTGTTGGAACTTTTTTGTGTTGTTCAAAGTTGAGGTTGTTGCTGAAATTATAGGTGTTATCAATGTTTATTTTGTTGAACTTTTATGTACTTTTAAAAGTTGAAGTTGATTTTGAATTTGTTGGTGTTTTTCATTGTTGAGGTTGTTGTTGAATTTGTTGGTGTTTTTCATTGTTGACTTTCTTGTTGAATTTGTTGGTGTTATCAATGTTCTTTTTTCAACTTTTTTGTACTGTTAAAAGATGAGGTTGTTGTTGAATTTGTTGGCGTTTTCAATGTTTTTTTTGTTGAACTTGTTTGTATTTTTAAAAGTTGAGGTTATTGTTGAATTTGTTGGTCTTTTTCAAAGTTGAGGCCGTTGAATTTGTTGATGATTTGCAATATTGAGGTTGTTGTTGAAATTGTTGACGTCTTTCAATGTTGAGATTGTTGTTGAATTTGTTGGTGCTTTTCAATTTTGAGGTTGTTGTTGAATTTATTGGTGTTTTTCAATGTTGATGTTGTTGAATTTGTTGGTGATTTTCAATATTGAGTTTGTTGTTGAATTTGTTGGTGATTTTCAACATTGAGCTTTTTGTTGAATTTGTTGGTGTAATCAATGTTTTTTTGTTGAACTTGGTTGTATTTTTAAAAGTTGATGTTGTTGAAATTGTTGGTGTTATTCAATATTGAGGTTGGTTTTGAATTTGTTGGTGTTTTTCAATGTTGAGGTTGTTGTTGAATTTGTTGGTGTTTTTCAATGTTGAGGTTGTTGTTGAATTTATTGGTGTTTTTCAATGTATATGTTGTTGAATTTGTTGGTGATTTTCAAAATTGAGTTTGTTGTTGAATTTGTTGGTGTTATCAATGGTTTTTTTTGTTGAACTTGTTTGTATTTTTAAAAGTTGAGGTTGTTGTTGAATTTGTTGGTGTTTTTCAAAGTTTAGGTCGTTGAACTTGTTGGTGATTATCAATTTTAAGGTTGTTGTTGAATTTGTTTGTGCTTTTCATTGTTGAGGTTGTTGTTGAATTTGTTGGCGTTATCAATGATCTTTTTTCAACTTTTTTGTGCTTTTAAAAGTTGAGCTTGTTGTTGAATTTGTTGGTGTTTTTCAATGTTGATTTTGTAGAATGTGTTGGTGATTTTCAATATTGACGTTGTTGTTGAATTTGTTGGTGATATCAATGGTTTTTTTGGAACTTTTTTGTGTTGTTCAAAGTTGAGGTTGTTGCTGAGATTATTGGTGTTATCAATGTTTATTTTGTTGAACTTTTTTGTACTTTTAAAAGTTGAAGTAGATTTTGAATTTGTTGGTGTTTTTCATTGTTGAGGTTGTTGTTGAATTTGTTGGCATTTTTCAATGTTGAGGTTGTTATTGAATTTTTTGGTGTTTTCATTGTTGAGGTTGTTGTTAAATTTGTTGTTGTTTTTCAATGAAGAGGTTGTTGTGGAATTTGTTGGTGTTATCAATGTTCTTTTTTCAACTTTTTTGTACTTTTATAAGTTGAGGTTGTTGTTGAATTTGTTGGTGTTTTTCAATGATGAGGATTGTTGAATTTGTTGGTGATTTTAAATATTGAGTTTGTTGTTGAATTTATTGGTGTTATGATTGTTTTTTTTTAACTTTTTTGTGTTTTTCAAAATTGAATTTGTTGCTGAATTTGTTGGTGACATTCAGTGTTGAGGTTGGTGAATTTGTTGGTGATTTTCAATATTGAGGTTGTTGTTGAATTTGTTGTTGTTATCAATGGGTTTTTTTTGTACTTTTTTGTGTTTTTCAAAGTTGATGTTGTTGCTGAAATTATTGGTGTTATCACTGTTTATTTTGTTGAACTTGTTTGTACTGTTAAAAGTTCAAGTTGATTTTAAATGTTTTGGTGTATTTCATTGTTGAGGTTGTTATTGTATTTGTTTATGTTAACAAAATTCTATTCTGTACTTTTTTGTCCTTTTAAAAGTTGAGGATGTTGTTGAATTTGTTGGTGTTTTTCAACAATGAGGTTGTTGTTGAATTTGTTGGTGATTTTCAATATTGAGTATGTTTTTGAATTTGCTTTTGTTATCAACGTTTTTTTGTTGGTGATTTTCAGTGTTGAGGTTGCTAAATTTGTTAGTGATTTTAAATGTTGAGGTTGTTGTTAAATTGGATAGTGTCAT
Source organism: Cetorhinus maximus (assembly GCF_964194155.1). Classification (NCBI taxonomy): domain Eukaryota; kingdom Metazoa; phylum Chordata; class Chondrichthyes; order Lamniformes; family Cetorhinidae; genus Cetorhinus; species Cetorhinus maximus. The sequence goes on from NW_027596677.1 coordinate 51,351, forward strand.
AAAAGTTTCTTTTGTTGAACTTGTTTGTATTATTAAAAGTTGTGGTTATTGTTGAATTTATTGGTGTTATCAATGTTTATTTTGTTGAACTTTTTTGTACTTTTAAATGTTGAGGTTCTTGTTTAATTTGTTGGTGTTTTTCAAAGATGAGGTCGTTGTTGAATTTGTTGTTGTGATCAAGTTATTTTTTGAACTTTTTTCTATTTTTGAAAGTTGAGGTTGTTGAATTTGTTGATGTTTTTCAATGTTGAGGTTGTTATTTAATTTTTTGGTGTTTTCATTGTTGAGGTTGTTGTTAAATTGGTTGTTGTTTTTCAATGTTGAGGTTGTTGTGTAATTTGTTGGTATTATCAATGTTATTTTTCAACTTTTTTGTACTTTTAAAAGTCGAGGTTTTTTTTGAATTTGTTGGTGTTTTTCAATGATGAGGATGTTGTTGAATTTGTTGGTGATTTTAACTAGTGAGTTTGTTGTTGAATTGGTTGGTGATATGAATGTTTTTTTTTAACTTTTTTGTGTTTTTCTAAATTGAGGTTGTTGTTGAATTTGTTGGTCATATTCATTGTTGAGGTTGTTGAATTTGTTAGTGATTTTCAATATTGAGGTTGTTGTTGAATTTGTTGTTGTTATCAATGGGTTTTTTTTGAACTTTTTTGAGTTTTTCAAAGTTGTTGTTGTTGCTGAATTTATTGGTGTTATCACTGTTCATTTTGTTGAACTTTTTTGTACTTTTAAAAGTTGAAGTTGATTTTAAATGTTTTGGTGTATTTCATTGTTGAGGTTCTTATTGAATTTGTTGGTGTTATCAATGTTCTTTTTTCAACTTTTTTGTACTTTTAAAAGTTGAGGTTGTTGATGATTTTGTTGGTGTTTTTCAATGATGAGGTTGTTGTTGAATTTGTTGGTGATTTTCAATATAGAGTTTGTTTTTGAATTTGCTTTTGTTATCAATATTTTTTTTGTTAGTGATTTTCAATGTTGAGGTTGCTGAATTTGATCGTGATTTTAAATGTTGAGGTTTTTGTTAAATTGGGTAGTGTCGTCAAAGTTTATTTTGTTGAACTTGTTTGTATTTTTAAAAGTTGTCGTTATTGTTGAATTTATTGGTGTTATCAATGTTTATTTTGTTGAACTTTATTGTACTTTTAAAAATTGAGGTTGATTTTGTATTTGTTGGTGTTTTTCATTGTTGACGTTGTTGTTGAATTTTTTGGTGTTTTTCAAAGTTGAGGTCGTTGAATTTGTTGGTGATTTTCAATATTGAGATTGTTGTTGAATTTGTTGGTGTTATCAATCTTGTTTTTTGTATTTTTCAATCTTGATTTTTTTGTTGAATTTGTTGGTATTTTTCAATGTTGAGGTTGTTGTTGAATTTGTTGGTGTGTTTCAATGGTGAGGTTGTTGTGGAATTTGTTGGTGATTTTCAATATTGAGGTTGTTGTTGAATTTGTTGGTGATTTTCAATATTGACATTGTTGTTGAATTTGTTGGTGTTATCAATGGTTTTTTTGGAACTTATTTGTGTTGTTCAAAGTTGAGGTTGTTGCTGAAATTATTGGTGTTTTCAATGTTTATTTTGTTGAACTTTTATGTACTTTTAAAAGTTGAAGTTGATTTTGAATTTGTTGGTGTTTTTCATTGTTGACTTTGTTGTTGAATATGTTGGTGTTATCAATGTTCTTTTTTCAACTTTTTTGTACTTTTAAAAGAAGAGGTTGTTGTTGAATTTGTTGGTGTTTTCAATGTTTTTTTGTTGAACTTGTTTGTATTTTTAAAAGTTGAGGTTGTTGTTGAATTTGTTGGTGTTTTTCAAAGTTGAGGCCGTTGAATTTGTTGGTGATTTTCAATATTGGGGTTGTCATTTAATTTGTTGGTGTTATCAATGGTTTTTTTAGAACTTGTTTGTGTTTTTCAAAGTTGAGGTTGTTTCAGAATCTGTTGGTGCTATTCAGTGTTGATGTTGTTGTTGAATTTGTTGGCGTTTTTCAATGTTGAGGACTTTGAATTTGTTATGGATTATCAATATTGAAGTTGTTGTTGAATTTGTAGGTGTTGTCAATGGTTTTTTTTTTTTCTTTTTTGTGTTTTTCAAAGTTGAGGTTGTTTCTGAATTTGTTCGTGCTATTCAGTGTTGATGTTGTTGTTGAATTTGTTGGCGTTTTGCAATGTTGAGGATGTTGAAGTTGTTGGTGATTTTCAATATTGACGTTGTTGAATTTGTTGGTGATATCAATGGTTTTATTGGAACGTTTTGGTGTTGTTCAAATTTGAGGTTGTTGCTGAAATTATTGGCGTAATCAATGTTTATTTTGCTGAACTTTTTTGTACTTATAAAAGTTGAAGTTGATTTTGAATTTTTTTTTGTTTTTCATTGTTCAGGTTGTTGTTGAATTTGTTGGTGTTTTTCATTGTTGAGATTCTTGTTGAATTTGTTGGTGTTACCAATGTTCTTTTTCAACTTTTTTGTACTTTTAAAAGATGAGGTTGTTGTTGAATTTGTTGGCGTTTTCAATGTTATTTTGTTGAATTTGTTTGTATTTTTAAAAGTTCAGTTTGTTGTTGAATTTGTTGGTGTTTATTATAGTTGTGGTCGTTGAATTTGTTGGTGATTTTCAATGTTGAGGTTGTTGTTGAATTTGTTGGTGATTTTCAATATTGAAGTTGTTGTTGAATTTGTTGGTGTTATCAATGGGTTTTTTTTATCTTGTTTGTGTTTTTCAAAGTTGAGGTTGTTGCTGAATTTATTGGTGTTATCACTGTTTATTTTGTTGAACTTTTTTGTACTTTTAAATGGTGAGGTTGATTTTGAATGTTTTGGTGTTTTTCATTGTTGAGGTTATTGTTGAATTTGTTGGCGTTTTTCAATTTTGAGGTTTTTGTTGAATTTGTTGGTGTTTTCATTGTTGAGGTTGTTGTTAAATTTGTTGATGTTTGTCAATGTTGAGGTTGTTCTGGAATTTGTTTCTGTTATCAATGTTCTTTCTTCAACTTTTTTGTACTTTTAAAAGTTGAGGTTGTTGTTGAATTTGTTGGTGTTTTTCAATGATGAGGATGTTGCTGAATTTGTTGGTGATTTTCAATATTGAGGTTGTTGTTGAATTTGTTGGTGATTTTCAATATTGTCGTTGTTGTTGAATTTGTTGGTGTTATCAATGGTTTTTTTGGAACATTTTTGTGTTGTTCAATGTTGAGGTTGTTGTTGAATTTGTTGTTGTTTTTCAATGGTGAGGTTTTTGGTGAATTTTTTGGTGTTTTCGTTGTTGAGGTTGTTGTTAAATTTGTTGTTGCTTTTCAACGTTGAGGTTGTTGTTGAATTTTCTGGTGATTTTCAATATTGAGGTTGTTGTTGAATTTGTTGGTGATTTTCAATATTGACGCTGTTGTTGAATTTGCTGGTGATATCAATGGTTTTATTGGAACGTTTTTGTGCTGTTCAAAGTTGAGGTTGTTGCTGAATTTATTGGTGTTATCACTGTTTATTTTTAACTTTTTTGTGTTTTTCAAAATTAAGGTTGTTGCTGAATTTGTTGGTGTTTTTCAATGGTGGGGTATTTGTTGAATTTTTTGTGTTGCCATTGTTGAGATTGTTGTTAAATTTGTTGTTGTTTTTCAAAGTTGAGGTTGTTGTTGAATTTTTGTTTAACTTGTTTGTATTTTTAAAAGTTGAGGTTGTTGTTTAATTTGTTGGTGTTTTTCAAAGTTGAAATCGTTAAACTTGTTGGTGTTTTTCATTGTTGAGGTTGTTGTTGAATTTGTTGGCATTTTTCAACGTTGAGGTTGTTGTTGAATTTTTTGGTGTTTTCATTGTTGAGGTTGTTGTTGAATTTGTTGGTGTTATCAATGTTCCTTTTTCAACGTTTTTGTACTTTTAAAAGTTGAGGTTCTTGTTGAATTTGTTGGTATTTTTCAATGATGAGGTTGTTGTTGAATTTGTTGGTGATTTTCAATATTGACGTTGTTGTTGAATTTGTTGGTGAAATCAATGGTTTTTTTGGAACGTTTTTACGTTGTTCAAAGATGAGGTTGTTGATGAAATTATTGGTGTTATCAATGTTTAATTTGATGAACTTTTTTGTACTTTCAAAAGTTGAAGTTGATTTTGAATGTGTTGGTGTTTTTCATTGTAGAGGTTGTTGCTGTATTTGTCGGTGTTTATCATTGTTCAGGTTGTTGAATTTGTTGGTGTTATCAACGTTTTTTTGTTGAACTTTTTTGTATTTTTAAAAGTTGTGGTTGTTGTTGAATTTGTTGGTGTTTTTCAAAGTTGAGGTCGTTGAATCTGTTGGTGATTTTCAATATTGAGATTGTTGTTGAATTTGATGGTGTTATCAATGGTTTTTTTAGAACTTGTTTGTGTTTTTCAAAGTTGATGTTGTTGCTGAATTTGTTTGTCATATTCAGTGTTGAGGTTGTTGTTGAATTTGTTGGCGTTTTTCAATGTTGAGGACGTTGAATTTGTTGGTGTTATCAATGTTTTTTTTAAATCTTTTTTGTATTTTTCAAAGTTGAGGTTGTTGCTGAATTTATTGGTGTTATCACTGTTTATTTTGTTGAACTTTTTTGTACTTTTAAAAGGTGAGGTTGATTTTGAATGTTTTGGTGTTTTTCATTGTTGAGGTTATTGTTGAATTTGTTGGCGTTTTTCAATGTTGAGGTTGTTGTGCAATTTGTTGGTGTTATCATGTACTTTTTTCAAATTTTTTGTAATTTTAAAATTTGAGGTTGTTGTTGAATTTGTTGGTGATTTTCAATACTGACGTTGTTGAACTTGTTGGTGATATTATTGGTGTTATCAATGCTTATTTTGTTGAACTTTTTTGTACTTTTAAAAGTTGAAGTTGATTTTGAATTTGTTCGTGTTTTCATTGTTGAGGTTGTTGTTAAATTTGTTGTTGTCTTTCAATGTTGAGGTTGTTGTTGAATTTGTTGATGTTATCAATGTTCTTTTTTCAACTTTTTTGTACTTTTGAAAGATGAGGTTGTTGTTGAATTTTTTGGTGTTATCAAAGTTTTTTTGTTGAACATGTTTGTAATTTTAAAAGTTGGGGTTATTGTTGATTTTGTTGGAGTTTTTCTAGGTTGAGGTCGTTGAATTTGTTGGTGATGTTCAATATTGAGGGTGTTGTTGAATTTGTTGGTGTTATCAATGGCTTTTTTAGAACTTGTTTGTGTTTTTCAAAGTTGAGGTTCTTGCTGAATTTGTTGGTATTATTCATTGTTGAGGTTGTTGAATTTGTTTGTGTTTTTCAATGTTGAGGTTGTTGTTGAATTTGTTGGTGTTTTACAATGGTGAGGTTTTTGTTGATTTTTTTTGGTGCTTTCATTGTTGAGGTTGTTGTTAAATTTGTTAGTGTTTTTCAACGTTGAGGTTGTTGTTGAATTTGTTGGTGATGTTAATGTTTATTTTGTTGAACTTTTTATTACTTTTAAAAGTTGAGGTTATTGCTGAATTTTTTATTGTTTTTCAATGTTGATGTTTTTCTTGAATTTGTATGTGATTTTCAGTGTTGAGGTTGCTGAATTTGTTGGTGAATTTAAATGTTGAGGTTGTTGTTGAATTGGATATTGGCATCAATGTTTATTTTGTTGAACTTTTTTTTACATTTAAAAGTTGAGGTTGTTGTTTAATTTCTTGGCGTTTTTCAAAGTTTAGGTCGTTGAGTTTGTTGGTGATTTTCAATATTGAGTTTGTTGTTGAATTTGTTGGTGTTATGAATGTTTTTTTTTAACTTTTTTGTGTTTTTCAAAATTGAGGTTGTTGCTGAATTTCTCGGTGTTTTTCAATGGTGGGGTATTTGTTGAATTTTTTGGTGTTTCCATTGTTAAGGTTGTTGTTAAATTTGTTCTTGTTTTTCAAAGTTGAGGTTGATGTTGAATTTTAGTTGAACTTGTTTGTTTTTTTAAAAGTTGAGGTTGTTGTTTAATTTGCTGGTTTTTTTCAAAGTTGAGGTCGTTGAACTTGTTGGTGTTTTTCATTGTTGAGGTTGTTGTTGAATTTGTTGGTGTTTTTCAATGATGAGGTTGTTGTTGAATTTATTGGTGTTTTTCAATGTTAAGGTTTTTGATGAATTTGTTGGTGATTGTCAATGTTGCGGTTGTTGTTGAATTTTTTGGTGTTTTTCATTGTTGAGGTTGTTGTTGAATTTGTTGGTGTTTTTCAATGGTGAGATTTTTGTTGAATTTTGTGCTGTTTTCATTGTTGAGGTTGTTGTTAAATTTGTTGGTGTTGTCAATGTTTATTTTGTTGAAATTTTTTGTAGTTTTAAATGTTGCGGTTGTAGTTGAATTTGTTGGTGTTTTTCAACGTTGAGGTTGTTGAATTTCTTGGTGTTTTTCAATGTTGAGGTTGTTCTTGCAATTTTTGGTGTTTTTCATTGTTGAGGTTGTTGTTAAACTTGTTTGTATTTTTAAAAGTTCAGGTTGTTGTTGAATTTGCTGGTGTTTTTCAATGTTGTGGTTTTTGAATTTGTTGGTGTTTTTCAATATTGAGGTTGTTGTTGAATTTGTTGGCGTTATCAATGTTTTTTTTAACTTTTTTGTGTTTTTCAAAGTCGAGGTTGTTGCTGAATTTATTGGTGTTCTTAATGTTTTTTTTGTTGACATTTTTTGTACTTTTATAAGTTGAGGTGGATTTTAAATTTGTTGCTATTTTTCACTACTGAGGTTGTTGTTGAATTTGTTGGCGTTTGTCAATGTTGATGTTGTTGTTCAATTTGTTGGTGAATTTCAATATCGAGGTTGTTGTTGAATTTGTTGGTGTTATCAATGTTATTTATTGAACTTTTTTGCATTTTTCAAAGTTGAAGTTGTTGTTGAATTTGTTGGTGTTTTTCAATGTTGAGGTTGTTGTTGAATTTGTTGGTCTTTTTCAATGTTGAGGTTGTAGTTGAATTTGTTGGAGTTGTACAATGTTGAGGTACTTGTTGAATTTGTTGGTGTTATCAATGTTATTTTTTGAACTTTTTTCTATTTTTGAAAGTTGAGGTTGTTAAATTTGTTGGTGTTTTTCAAAGTTCAGGTTGTTGTTGAATTTATTGGTGTTATCAATGTTTATTTTGTTGAACTTTTTGTACTTTTAAAAGTTGAAGTTGATTTTGCATTTGTTGGTGTTTTTCATTGTTAAGGTTGTTCTTGAATTTGTTGGCGTTTTTCAATGTTGAGGTTGTTGTTGAATTTATTGCTGTTATCAATGTTCTCTTTTCAACTTTATTGTACTTTTAAAAGTTGAGGTTGTTGTTGAATTTGTTGGTGATTTTCCACATTGAGTTTGTTGTTGAAATTGTTGGTGTAATCAATGATATTTTTTGAGTTTTTTTGTATTTTTTAATGTTGAGGTCGTTGTTGAATTTTTTTGGTGTTTTTCATTGTTGAGGTTGTTGTTGAATTTGTTGGCGTTTTTCAATGTTGTGGTTTTTGTTGAATTTTTTGGTGTTTTTCATTGTTGAGGTTGTTGTTTAATTTGTTGGTGTTGTCAATGTTTATTATGTTGACATTTTTTGTAGTTTTAAAAGTTGAGGTTGTAGTTGAATTTGTTGGTGTTTTTCAATGTTGAAGTTGTTGAATTTGTTGGTCTTTTTCAATGTTGAGGTTGTTCTTGCATTTTTTGGAGTTTTTCATTGTTGAGGTTGTTGTTAAACTTGTTTGTATTTTTGAATTTGCTGGTGATTTTCAACATTGATGTATTTGATGTATTTCTTCGTGTTATCAACGTTTATTTTGTTTAACTTTTTTGTACTTTGAAAAGTTGAGGTTGTTGTTGAATCGGTTGGTGTTATCAATGTTTTTTTTGTTGAACCTGTTTGTATTATTCAAAGTTGAAGTTGTTGTTGAATTTGTTGGTGTTTTTAAATGTTGATGTTTTTGAATATGTTGATGATTTTAAAGATTGAGTTTGTTATTGAATTTGTTGGTGTTATAAATTTTTTTTTTGTTGAACTTGTTTGTATTTTTAAAAGTTGAAGTTGTTGTTTAATTCGTTTATATTTTTCAAATTTGAGGTCGTTGAATTTGTTGGTGATTTTAAATATTGAGGTTGTTGTTCAATTTCTTGGTGTTATGAATGGGTTTTTTTTGAACTTTTTTGTTTTTTTCAATGTTGATGTTGAATTTGTTGGTGATTTTCAATATTAAGTTTGTAGTTGAATTTGTTGGTGTTATCTATGTTGAGGTTGTTGTTGAATTTATGGTTATTTTTCAATGTTAATGTTGTTGAATTTGTTGGTGATTTTCAACATTGAGTTTGTTGTTGAATTTGCTGGGGTTATCAATGTTTTTTTTGTTGAACTTGTTTGTATTTTTAAAATTTGAGGATGTTGTTGAATTCGTTGGTGTTTTTCAATGTTGAGGTTGTTGTTGAATTTATTGTTGTTTTTCAACGTTGATGTTGTTGAATTTGTTGGTAATTTTCAATATTGAGTTTGTTGTTCAATTTGTTGGTGTTTTGAATGTTTTTTTTAAATTTGTTTGCATTTTTAAAAGTTGAGATTGTTGTTGAATTTGTTGGTGTTTTTCAATGTTGAGGTTGTTGTTGAATTTGTTGGTGTTTTTCATTGTTGAGGTTGTTGTTGAATTTGTAGGTGTTATCAATGTTTTTTTTGAACTTTATTGTGTTTTTCAAAGTTGAGGTTATTGCTGAATTTATTGGTGTTATCAATGTTTTTTTGTTGACCTTTTTTGTACTTTTAAAAGTTGAGGTTGTTTTTGAATTTGTTTTTTAATTTTCATTATTGAGATTGTTGTTGAATTTGTTGGTGTTTTTCAAAGTTGAGGTTGTTGAATTTGTTGGTTATTTTCAATATTGGGTTTGTTGTTGAATTTTTTTGTGTTATCAATGGTTTTTTTTAAACTTTTATGTGTCTTTTAAAGTTGAGGTTGTTGCTCAATTTGCTGTTGATATTCATTGTTCAGGTTGTTGCTGAATTTTTAAATTGTTTTTCAATGTTGATGTTGTTGAATTTGTTTGTGTTTTTCAATGTTGAGCTTGCTGAATTTCTTGGTGATTTTTAATGTTGAGGTTGTTGTTGAATTGAATAGGGTCATCAATGCTTGAGGTTGTTGCTGAATTTTTAAATTTTTTTCGATGTTGATGTTGTTGAATTTGTTTGTGTTTTTCAGTGTTGAGCTTGCTGAATTTCATGGTGATTTTAAATGTTGAGGTTGTTTTTGAATTGGATAGGGTCATCAATGATTGAGGTTTTTGCTGAATTTTTATATTGTTTTTCAATGTTGATGTTGTTGAATTTGTTTGTGTTTTTCAGTGTTGAGCTTGCTGAATTTCTTGGTGATTTTAAATGTTGAAGTTGTTGTTGAATTGGATAGGGTCAGCAATGTTTGAGATTGTTGCTGAATTTTTAAATTGTTTTTCAATGTTGATGTTGTTGAATTTGTTTGAGTTTTCAGTGTTGAGCTTGCTGAATTTCTTGGTGATTTTAAATGTTGAAGTTGTTGTTGAATTGGATAGGGTCATCAATGATTGAAGTTTTTGCTGAATTTTTAAATTGTTTTTCAATGTTGATGTTGTTGAATTTGTTTCTGTTTTTCAGTGTTGAGCTTGCTGAATTTCTTGGTCATTTTAAATGTTGAGGTTCTTGTTGAATTGGATAGGGTCATCAATGTTTGAGGTTGTTGCTGAATTTTTAAATTGTTTTTCAATGTTGATGTTGTTGAATTTGTTTGTGTTTTTCAGTGTTGAGCTTGCTGAATCTCCTGGTGATTTTAAATGTTGAGGTTGTTGTTGAATTGTATAGGGTCATCAATGTTTATTTTGTTGAACTTGTTTGTATTTTTAAAAGTTGTGGTTCTTGTTGAATTTATTGCTGTTATCAATGTTCACTTTGTTGAACTTTTTTGTACTTTTAAATGTTGAGCTTGTTGTATAATTTGTTGGTGTTTTTCAAAGTTGAGGTCGTTGAATTTGTTGGTGAATTTGAATAATGAGGATGTTGTTGAATTTGTTGAGGTTGTTGAATTTGTTGGTGTTGAATATGTTGAGGTTGTTGAATTTGTTGGTGTTGAATATGTTGAGGTTGTTGAATTTGTTGGTGTTTTTCCCTGTTGAGTTTGTTGTTGAATTTGTTGGAGTTATCAATGTTTTTTTTGTTGAACTTGTTTGTATTTTTAAAAGTTGAGGTTGTTGTTTAATTTGTTGGTATTTTCATAGTTGAGGACGTTGAATTTGTTGGTGATTTTCAATATTGTGGTTGTTGTTTAATTTGTTGGTGTTATGAATGTTTTTTTATAACTTTTGTGTGTTTTTCAAAGTTGAGGTTGTTGCTGAATTTGTTGGTGATTTTCAATGTTGAGCTTGTTGTTGAATTTGTTGGTGATTTTCAATATTGAGCTTGTTGTCGAATTTGTTGGTGTTTTTCAATGTTGAGATTGTTGTTGAATTTGTTGGTGTTTTTCAATGTTGAGGTTGTTGTTGAATTTGTTGGTGTTATCAATGTTTTTTGTTGAACTTGTTAGTATTTTTAAAAGTTGAGGTTGTTGTTGAATTTGTTTGTGATATTCAGTGTTGAGGTTGTTGAATTGGTTGGTGATTTTCAATATTGAGGTTGTTGAATTTGTTGGCGTTTTTCATTGTTGAGGTTGTTGTTGAATTTGTTTTTCGTTTTTCAATGTTGAGGTTGTTGTTGAATTTGTTTGTGTTATGAATGATTTTTTTGGAACTTTTTTTGTATTTTTCAATGTTGAGGTTGTTGTTGAATTTCTTGGTTTTTATCAATGTTGAGGTTGTTGTTGATTTTTTTGGTGTTTTTGATTGTTGAGGTTGCTGTTGAACTTGTTTGTATTTTTAAAAGTTAAGGATGTAGTTGAACTTATTAGTGTTTTTCAATGTTGAGGTTGTTGTTGAATTTGTTGGTGATTTTCAATGTTGAGGTTGATTTTGAATTTGTTGATATTTTTCATTATTGAGGTTGTTGTTGAATTTGTTGGCTTTTTTCAATGTTGAGGTTGTTGTTGAATTATTTTTTTTCATTGTTGAGGTTGCTGTTTAATTTGTTGGTGTTTTTAAATGTTGAGGTTGTTGTTTGAATTTGTTGGTGTTTTTCCTTGTTGAGGTTGTTGTTGAATTTGTTGGTGTTTTTCAATGTTGATGTTGTTGAATTTGTTGGTGTTATCAATGTTATCTTTTGAAATGTTTTGTGTTTTTCAATGTTGAGGTTGTTGAATTTGCTGGTGATTTTCAATATTGAGGATGTTGATGAATTTGTTCAAGTTATCAACATTTATTTTGTTGAACTTTTTTGTACTTTTAAAAGTTGAAGATATTGTTGAATTTGTTGGGATTTTCCATATCGTGGATGTTGCTGAAATTGTTGGCGTTTTTCAATGTTGAGATTGTTGTTGAATTTGTTGGTGCTTTTCAATGTAGAGTTTGTTGTTGAATTTATTGGTGTTTTTCAATGTTGATGTTGTTGAATTTGTTGGTGTTTTTCAAAGCTGAGGTCGTTGAATTTGTTGGTGATTTTCAATATTGAGCTTGTTGTTGAATTTGTTGGTGTAATCAATGTTTTTTGTTTGAACTTGGTTGTATTTTTAAAAGTTGAGGTTGTTTAATTTGTTGGTCTTTTTCAAGTTGAGGTCGTTGAATTTGTAGGTGATTTTTAATATTGAGGTTGTTGGTGAATTGGTTGGTGTTAAGAATGGTTTTTTTTTGAACTTTTTTGTGTTTTTCAAAGTTGAGGTTGTTGCTGAATTTATTGGTGATATTCAATGTTGAGGTTGTTGAATTTGTTGGTGTTTTTCAATGTTGAGGTTGTTGTTGACTTTGTTGGTGTTTTTCAATGTTGAGGTTGTTGTTGAATTTGTTGGTGATTTTCAATATTGAGGTTGTTGTTGAATTTGTTGGTGTTATCGATGGTTTTTTTTTTAACTTTTTTCTGTTTTTCAAAGTTGAGGTTTTTGCTGAATTTATTGATGTTATCAATGTTTATTTTGTTGAACTTTTTTGTACTTTTAAAAATTGAGGTTGATATTGAATTTGTTGGTGTTTTTCATTTTTGACGTTGTTGTTGGATTTGTTTGTGTATTTCAAAGTTGAGGTCGTTGAATTTGTCGGTGATTTTCAATATTGAGGTTGTTGTTGAATTTGTTAGTGTTACCAATGTTTTTTTTTTAACTTTTTTGTGTTTTTTAAAGTTGAGGTTGTTGCTGAATTTGTTGGTGATATACAGTTTTTGAATTTTTTGGCGTTTTTCAATGTTTACGTTGTTGTTGAATTTGTTGGTGATTTTCAATATTGAGGTTGATGTTGAATTTGTTGGTGTTATCAATGTTATTTTTTGAACTTTTTTGTATTTTTCAATGTTGAGGTTGTTTTTGAATTTGTTGGTGTTTTTCAATGTTGAGGTTGTTGTTGTATTTGTTGGTGTTTTTCAATGTTGAGGTTGTTGTTGAATTTGTTGGTATTTTTCAATGTTGAGGTTGTTGATGAATTTGTTGGTGATTTTCAATATTGAGATTGTTGTTGAATTGGATAGTGTCATCAATGTTTATTTTGTAGAACTTGCATGTATTATTAAAAGTTGTGGTTGTTGTTTAATTTGTTAGTATTTTTCACAGATGAGATCGTTGAATATGTTGGTGATTATCAATATTGAGGTTGTTGTTGAATTTGTTGGTGTTATGAATGTTTTTTTTAAACCTCTTTGTGTTTTTCAAAGTTGAGGTTGTTGCTGAATTTGTTGGTGATATTCAATGTTGAGGTTGATGAATTTGCTGGTGATTTTCAATACTGAGGTTGTTGATGATTTTGTTGTCATTTTTCAATGTTGAGGTTGTTGTTGAATTTGTTGGTGATTTTCAATATTGAGGTTAATGTTGAATTTGTTGTTGTTATCAGTGTTGTTTTTTGAACTTTTTTGTATTTTTCAATGTTGAGGTTGTTGTTGATTTGTTTGTTATTTTTCAATGTTGCGGTTATTGTTCAATTTTTTGCTGTTTTTCATTGTTGTGGTTGTTGTTGAATTTGTTGATGTTTTTCAATGTTGAGGTTGTTGTTGAATTTGTTGCTGTTTTTCAATGTTGAGGTTGTTGCTGAATGTATTGGTGTTATCAATGTTTATTTTGTTGAACTTTTTTTGTATTTTTAAAAGTTGAGGTTGATTTTGAATTTGTTGGTTATTTTCAATATTGAGATTGTTGCTGAATTTGTTGGTGCTATTTTTTGTTAAGGTTGTTGAATTTGCTGGTGATTTTCAATACTGAGGTTGTTGATGAATTTGTTGGCGTTTTTCAATGTTGAGGTTGTTGTTGAATTTGTTTAAGTTTATCTTTGTTGAGGTCGTTGAATTGGTAGGTGATTTTCATTATTGAGGATGTTGTTGAATTTGTTGGTGTTTTTCATTGTTGAGTTTGTTGTTGAATTTGTTGGTGTTTTTCATTGTTGAGTTTGTTGTTGAATTTGTTGGTGTTTTTCAATGTTGAGGTTGTTGTTGAATTTGTTGGTGTTCTTCAATGTTGAGGTTGTTGTTGAATTTGTTGGTGTTTTTCATTGCTGAGTTTGTTGTTGAATTAGTTGGTGTTATCAATGTTTTTTGTTGAACTTGTTTGTATTTTTAAAAGTTAAGGATGTTGTTGAATTTGCAGGGGTTTTTCAATGTTGAGGTTGTTGAATTTGTTGGTGATTTTCAAAGTTGAGGTGGTTGCTGAATATATTGGTGTTTTCAATATTTATTTTGTTGAACTTTTTTGTACTTGTTAAATTTGAGGTTGATTTTGAATTTGTTGGTGTTTTTCATTGTTGAGGTTGTTGTTTAAGTTGTTGGTGTTTTTCAATGTTGAGGATGTTGATGAATTTGTTGGTGTTATTCAATGTTGAGGTTGTTGTTGAATTTGTTGGTGTTTTTCAATATTGAGGTTGTTGTTGAATTTGTTGTTTTTTTTAATGTTGAGGTCGTTGAATTTGTTGGTGATTTTCAATATTAAGGTTGTTGTTGAATTTGTTGGTGTTATGAATGGTATTTTTTGAACTTTTTTGAGTTTTTCAATGTTGAGGTTGTTGAATTTGTTGGTGATTTTCAAAGTTAAGGTTGTTGCTGAATATATTGGTGTTATCAATGTTTATTTTGTTGAACTTTTTTGTACTTTTAAAAGTTGAGGTTGATTTTGAATTTGTTGTTGTTTTTCAATGTTGAGGTTGTTGTTGTATTTGTTGGTGTTTTTCAATGTTGAGGTTGTTGTTGAATTTGTTGGTGTTTTTCGATGTTGAGGTTGTTGCTGAATTTCTTGGTGATTTTAAATGTTGAGGTTGTTGTTGAATTGGATAGGGTCATCAATGATTGAGGTTGTTGCTGAATTTTTAAATTGTTTTTTCAGTGTTGATGTTGATGAATTTGTTTGTGTTTTTCAGTGTTGAGCTTACTGAATTTCTTGGTCATTTTAAATGTTGAGGTTCTTGTTGAATTGGATAGGGTTATCAATGTTAATTTTGTTGACCTTGTTTGTACTTTTAAATGTTGAGCTTGTTGTTTAATTTGTTACTGTTTTTCAAAGTTGAGGTCGTTGAATTTGTTGGTGAATTTGAAGAATGAGGTTGTTGTTGAATTTGTTGGTGTTATGAATGGTTTTTTTTTAACTTTTTTGTGTTTTTCAAAGTTGAGGTTATTGTTGAATTTGTTGGTGTTATCAATGTTATTTTTTGAACTTTATTGTAATTTTCAATGCTAAGGATGTTGTTGAATTTGTTGGTATTTTTAAAAGTTAAGGATGTTGTTGAATTTGTTGAGGTTGTTGAATTTGTTGGTGTTGAATATGTTGAGGTTGTTGAATTTGTTGGTGTTGAATATGTTGAGGTTGTTGAATTTGTTGGTGTTTTTCCCTGTTGAGTTTGTTGTTGAATTTGTTGGAGTTATCAATGTTTTTTTTGTTGAACTTGTTTGTATTTTTAAAAGTTGAGGTTGTTGTTTAATTTGTTGGTATTTTCATAGTTGAGGACGTTGAATTTGTTGGTGATTTTCAATATTGTGGTTGTTGTTTAATTTGTTGGTGTTTTTCAATGTTGAGGTTGTTGTTGAATTTGTTGGTGTTTTTCATTGTTGAGGTTGTTGTTGAATTTGTAGGTGTTATCAATGTTTTTTTTGAACTTTATTGTGTTTTTCAAAGTTGAGGTTATTGCTGAATTTATTGGTGTTATCAATGTTTTTTTGTTGACCTTTTTTGTACTTTTAAAAGTTGAGGCTGTTTTTGAATTTGTTTTTTAATTTTCATTATTGAGATTGTTGTTGAATTTGTTGGTGTTTTTCAAAGTTGAGGTTGTTGAATTTGTTGGTTATTTTCAATATTGGGTTTGTTGTTGAATTTTTTTGTGTTATCAATGTTTTTTTTTAAACTTTTATGTGTCTTTTAAAGTTGAGGTTGTTGCTCAATTTGCTGTTGATATTCATTGTTCAGGTTGTTGCTGAATTTTTAAATTGTTTTTCAATGTTGATGTTGTTGAATTTGTTTGTGTTTTTCAATGTTGAGCTTGCTGAATTTCTTGGTGATTTTAAATGTTGAGGTTGTTGTTGAATTGGATGGGGTCATCAATGTTTGAAGTTGTTGCTGAATTTTTAAATTGTTTTTCAATTTTGATGTTGAATTTGTTTGTGTTTTTCAGTGTTGAGCTTGCTGAATTTCTTGGTGATTTTTAATGTTGAGGTTGTTGTTGAATTGGATAGGGTCATCAATGCTTGAGGTTGTTGCTGAATTTTTAAATTTTTTTCGATGTTGATGTTGTTGAATTTGTTTGTGTTTTTCAGTGTTGAGCTTGCTGAATTTCATGGTGATTTTAAATGTTGAGGTTGTTGTTGAATTGGATAGGGTCATCAATGATTGAGGTTTTTGCTGAATTTTTATATTGTTTTTCAATGTTGATGTTGTTGAATTTGTTTGTGTTTTTCAGTGTTGAGCTTGCTGAATTTCTTGGTGATTTTAAATGTTGAAGTTGTTGTTGAATTGGATAGGGTCAGCAATGTTTGAGATTGTTGCTGAATTTTTAAATTGTTTTTCAATGTTGATGTTGTTGAATTTGTTTGAGTTTTCAGTGTTGAGCTTGCTGAATTTCTTGGTGATTTTAAATGTTGAAGTTGTTGTTGAATTGGATAGGGTCATCAATGATTGAAGTTTTTGCTGAATTTTTAAATTGTTTTTCAATGTTGATGTTGTTGAATTTGTTTCTGTTTTTCAGTGTTGAGCTTGCTGAATTTCTTGGTCATTTTAAATGTTGAGGTTCTTGTTGAATTGGATAGGGTCATCAATGTTTGAGGTTGTTGCTGAATTTTTAAATTGTTTTTCAATGTTGATGTTGTTGAATTTGTTTGTGTTTTTCAGTGTTGAGCTTGCTGAATCTCCTGGTGATTTTAAATGTTGAGGTTGTTGTTGAATTGTATAGGGTCATCAATGTTTATTTTGTTGAACTTGTTTGTATTTTTAAAAGTTGTGGTTCTTGTTGAATTTATTGCTGTTATCAATGTTCACTTTGTTGAACTTTTTTGTACTTTTAAATGTTGAGCTTGTTGTATAATTTGTTGGTGTTTTTCAAAGTTGAGGTCGTTGAATTTGTTGGTGAATTTGAATAATGAGGATGTTGTTGAATTTGTTGAGGTTGTTGAATTTGTTGGTGTTGAATATGTTGAGGTTGTTGAATTTGTTGGTGTTGAATATGTTGAGGTTGTTGAATTTGTTGGTGTTTTTCCCTGTTGAGTTTGTTGTTGAATTTGTTGGAGTTATCAATGTTTTTTTTGTTGAACTTGTTTGTATTTTTAAAAGTTGAGGTTGTTGTTTAATTTGTTGGTATTTTCATAGTTGAGGACGTTGAATTTGTTGGTGATTTTCAATATTGTGGTTGTTGTTTAATTTGTTGGTGTTATGAATGTTTTTTTATAACTTTTGTGTGTTTTTCAAAGTTGAGGTTGTTGCTGAATTTGTTGGTGATTTTCAATGTTGAGCTTGTTGTTGAATTTGTTGGTGATTTTCAATATTGAGCTTGTTGTCGAATTTGTTGGTGTTTTTCAATGTTGAGATTGTTGTTGAATTTGTTGGTGTTTTTCAATGTTGAGGTTGTTGTTGAATTTGTTGGTGTTATCAATGTTTTTTGTTGAACTTGTTAGTATTTTTAAAAGTTGAGGTTGTTGTTGAATTTGTTTGTGATATTCAGTGTTGAGGTTGTTGAATTGGTTGGTGATTTTCAATATTGAGGTTGTTGAATTTGTTGGCGTTTTTCATTGTTGAGGTTGTTGTTGAATTTGTTTTTCGTTTTTCAATGTTGAGGTTGTTGTTGAATTTGTTTGTGTTATGAATGATTTTTTTGGAACTTTTTTTGTATTTTTCAATGTTGAGGTTGTTGTTGAATTTCTTGGTTTTTATCAATGTTGAGGTTGTGGTTGATTTTTTTGGTGTTTTTGATTGTTGAGGTTGCTGTTGAACTTGTTTGTATTTTTAAAAGTTAAGGATGTAGTTGAACTTATTAGTGTTTTTCAATGTTGAGGTTGTTGTTGAATTTGTTGGTGATTTTCAATGTTGAGGTTGATTTTGAATTTGTTGATATTTTTCATTATTGAGGTTGTTGTTGAATTTGTTGGCTTTTTTCAATGTTGAGGTTGTTGTTGAATTATTTTTTTTCATTGTTGAGGTTGCTGTTTAATTTGTTGGTGTTTTTAAATGTTGAGGTTGTTGTTTGAATTTGTTGGTGTTTTTCCTTGTTGAGGTTGTTGTTGAATTTGTTGGTGTTTTTCAATGTTGATGTTGTTGAATTTGTTGGTGTTATCAATGTTATCTTTTGAAATGTTTTGTGTTTTTCAATGTTGAGGTTGTTGAATTTGCTGGTGATTTTCAATATTGAGGATGTTGATGAATTTGTTCAAGTTATCAACATTTATTTTGTTGAACTTTTTTGTACTTTTAAAAGTTGAAGATATTGTTGAATTTGTTGGGATTTTCCATATCGTGGATGTTGCTGAAATTGTTGGCGTTTTTCAATGTTGAGATTGTTGTTGAATTTGTTGGTGCTTTTCAATGTAGAGTTTGTTGTTGAATTTATTGGTGTTTTTCAATGTTGATGTTGTTGAATTTGTTGGTGTTTTTCAAAGCTGAGGTCGTTGAATTTGTTGGTGATTTTCAATATTGAGCTTGTTGTTGAATTTGTTGGTGTAATCAATGTTTTTTGTTTGAACTTGGTTGTATTTTTAAAAGTTGAGGTTGTTTAATTTGTTGGTCTTTTTCAAGTTGAGGTCGTTGAATTTGTAGGTGATTTTTAATATTGAGGTTGTTGGTGAATTGGTTGGTGTTAAGAATGGTTTTTTTTTGAACTTTTTTGTGTTTTTCAAAGTTGAGGTTGTTGCTGAATTTATTGGTGATATTCAATGTTGAGGTTGTTGAATTTGTTGGTGTTTTTCAATGTTGAGGTTGTTGTTGACTTTGTTGGTGTTTTTCAATGTTGAGGTTGTTGTTGAATTTGTTGGTGATTTTCAATATTGAGGTTGTTGTTGAATTTGTTGGTGTTATCGATGGTTTTTTTTTAACTTTTTTCTGTTTTTCAAAGTTGAGGTTTTTGCTGAATTTATTGATGTTATCAATGTTTATTTTGTTGAACTTTTTTGTACTTTTAAAAATTGAGGTTGATATTGAATTTGTTGGTGTTTTTCATTTTTGACGTTGTTGTTGGATTTGTTTGTGTATTTCAAAGTTGAGGTCGTTGAATTTGTCGGTGATTTTCAATATTGAGGTTGTTGTTGAATTTGTTAGTGTTACCAATGTTTTTTTTTTAACTTTTTTGTGTTTTTTAAAGTTGAGGTTGTTGCTGAATTTGTTGGTGATATACAGTTTTTGAATTTTTTGGCGTTTTTCAATGTTTACGTTGTTGTTGAATTTGTTGGTGATTTTCAATATTGAGGTTGATGTTGAATTTGTTGGTGTTATCAATGTTATTTTTTGAACTTTTTTGTATTTTTCAATGTTGAGGTTGTTTTTGAATTTGTTGGTGTTTTTCAATGTTGAGGTTGTTGTTGTATTTGTTGGTGTTTTTCAATGTTGAGGTTGTTGTTGAATTTGTTGGTATTTTTCAATGTTGAGGTTGTTGATGAATTTGTTGGTGATTTTCAATATTGAGATTGTTGTTGAATTGGATAGTGTCATCAATGTTTATTTTGTAGAACTTGCATGTATTATTAAAAGTTGTGGTTGTTGTTTAATTTGTTAGTATTTTTCACAGATGAGATCGTTGAATATGTTGGTGATTATCAATATTGAGGTTGTTGTTGAATTTGTTGGTGTTATGAATGTTTTTTTTAAACCTCTTTGTGTTTTTCAAAGTTGAGGTTGTTGCTGAATTTGTTGGTGATATTCAATGTTGAGGTTGATGAATTTGCTGGTGATTTTCAATACTGAGGTTGTTGATGATTTTGTTGTCATTTTTCAATGTTGAGGTTGTTGTTGAATTTGTTGGTGATTTTCAATATTGAGGTTAATGTTGAATTTGTTGTTGTTATCAGTGTTGTTTTTTGAACTTTTTTGTATTTTTCAATGTTGAGGTTGTTGTTGATTTGTTTGTTATTTTTCAATGTTGCGGTTATTGTTCAATTTTTTGCTGTTTTTCATTGTTGTGGTTGTTGTTGAATTTGTTGATGTTTTTCAATGTTGAGGTTGTTGTTGAATTTGTTGCTGTTTTTCAATGTTGAGGTTGTTGCTGAATGTATTGGTGTTATCAATGTTTATTTTGTTGAACTTTTTTTGTATTTTTAAAAGTTGAGGTTGATTTTGAATTTGTTGGTTATTTTCAATATTGAGATTGTTGCTGAATTTGTTGGTGCTATTTTTTGTTAAGGTTGTTGAATTTGCTGGTGATTTTCAATACTGAGGTTGTTGATGAATTTGTTGGCGTTTTTCAATGTTGAGGTTGTTGTTGAATTTGTTTAAGTTTATCTTTGTTGAGGTCGTTGAATTGGTAGGTGATTTTCATTATTGAGGATGTTGTTGAATTTGTTGGTGTTTTTCATTGTTGAGTTTGTTGTTGAATTTGTTGGTGTTTTTCAATGTTGAGGTTGTTGTTGAATTTGTTGGTGTTCTTCAATGTTGAGGTTGTTGTTGAATTTGTTGGTGTTTTTCATTGCTGAGTTTGTTGTTGAATTAGTTGGTGTTATCAATGTTTTTTGTTGAACTTGTTTGTATTTTTAAAAGTTAAGGATGTTGTTGAATTTGCAGGGGTTTTTCAATGTTGAGGTTGTTGAATTTGTTGGTGATTTTCAAAGTTGAGGTGGTTGCTGAATATATTGGTGTTTTCAATATTTATTTTGTTGAACTTTTTTGTACTTGTTAAATTTGAGGTTGATTTTGAATTTGTTGGTGTTTTTCATTGTTGAGGTTGTTGTTTAAGTTGTTGGTGTTTTTCAATGTTGAGGATGTTGATGAATTTGTTGGTGTTATTCAATGTTGAGGTTGTTGTTGAATTTGTTGGTGTTTTTCAATATTGAGGTTGTTGTTGAATTTGTTGTTTTTTTTAATGTTGAGGTCGTTGAATTTGTTGGTGATATTCAATATTAAGGTTGTTGTTGAATTTGTTGGTGTTATGAATGGTATTTTTTGAACTTTTTTGAGTTTTTCAATGTTGAGGTTGTTGAATTTGTTGGTGATTTTCAAAGTTAAGGTTGTTGCTGAATATATTGGTGTTATCAATGTTTATTTTGTTGAACTTTTTTGTACTTTTAAAAGTTGAGGTTGATTTTGAATTTGTTGTTGTTTTTCAATGTTGAGGTTGTTGTTGTATTTGTTGGTGTTTTTCAATGTTGAGGTTGTTGTTGAATTTGTTGGTGTTTTTCGATGTTGAGGTTGTTGCTGAATTTCTTGGTGATTTTAAATGTTGAGGTTGTTGTTGAATTGGATAGGGTCATCAATGATTGAGGTTGTTGCTGAATTTTTAAATTGTTTTTCAGTGTTGATGTTGATGAATTTGTTTGTGTTTTTCAGTGTTGAGCTTGCTGAATTTCTTGGTCATTTTAAATGTTGAGGTTCTTGTTGAATTGGATAGGGTTATCAATGTTAATTTTGTTGACCTTGTTTGTACTTTTAAATGTTGAGCTTGTTGTTTAATTTGTTACTGTTTTTCAAAGTTGACGTCGTTGAATTTGTTGGTGAATTTGAATAATGAGGTTGTTGTTGAATTTGTTGGTGTTATGAATGGTTTTTTTTTTAACTTTTTTGTGTTTTTCAAAGTTGAGGTTATTGTTGAATTTGTTGGTGTTATCAATGTTATTTTTTGAACTTTATTGTAATTTTCAATGCTAAGGATGTTGTTGAATTTGTTGGTATTTTTAAAAGTTAAGGATGTTGTTGAATTTGTTGAGGTTGTTGAATTTGTTGGTGTTGAATATGTTGAGGTTGTTGAATTTGTTGGTGTTGAATATGTTGAGGTTGTTGAATTTGTTGGTGTTTTTCCCTGTTGAGTTTGTTGTTGAATTTGTTGGAGTTATCAATGTTTTTTTTGTTGAACTTGTTTGTATTTTTAAAAGTTGAGGTTGTTGTTTAATTTGTTGGTATTTTCATAGTTGAGGACGTTGAATTTGTTGGTGATTTTCAATATTGTGGTTGTTGTTTAATTTGTTGGTGTTTTTCAATGTTGAGGTTGTTGTTGAATTTGTTGGTGTTTTTCATTGTTGAGGTTGTTGTTGAATTTGTAGGTGTTATCAATGTTTTTTTTGAACTTTATTGTGTTTTTCAAAGTTGAGGTTATTGCTGAATTTATTGGTGTTATCAATGTTTTTTTGTTGACCTTTTTTGTACTTTTAAAAGTTGAGGTTGTTTTTGAATTTGTTTTTTAATTTTCATTATTGAGATTGTTGTTGAATTTGTTGGTGTTTTTCAAAGTTGAGGTTGTTGAATTTGTTGGTTATTTTCAATATTGGGTTTGTTGTTGAATTTTTTTGTGTTATCAATGTTTTTTTTTAAACTTTTATGTGTCTTTTAAAGTTGAGGTTGTTGCTCAATTTGCTGTTGATATTCATTGTTCAGGTTGTTGCTGAATTTTTAAATTGTTTTTCAATGTTGATGTTGTTGAATTTGTTTGTGTTTTTCAATGTTGAGCTTGCTGAATTTCTTGGTGATTTTAAATGTTGAGGTTGTTGTTGAATTGGATGGGGTCATCAATGTTTGAAGTTGTTGCTGAATTTTTAAATTGTTTTTCAATTTTGATGTTGAATTTGTTTGTGTTTTTCAGTGTTGAGCTTGCTGAATTTCTTGGTGATTTTTAATGTTGAGGTTGTTGTTGAATTGGATAGGGTCATCAATGCTTGAGGTTGTTGCTGAATTTTTAAATTTTTTTCGATGTTGATGTTGTTGAATTTGTTTGTGTTTTTCAGTGTTGAGCTTGCTGAATTTCATGGTGATTTTAAATGTTGAGGTTGTTGTTGAATTGGATAGGGTCATCAATGATTGAGGTTTTTGCTGAATTTTTATATTGTTTTTCAATGTTGATGTTGTTGAATTTGTTTGTGTTTTTCAGTGTTGAGCTTGCTGAATTTCTTGGTGATTTTAAATGTTGAAGTTGTTGTTGAATTGGATAGGGTCAGCAATGTTTGAGATTATTGCTGAATTTTTAAATTGTTTTTCAATGTTGATGTTGTTGAATTTGTTTGAGTTTTCAGTGTTGAGCTTGCTGAATTTCTTGGTGATTTTAAATGTTGAAGTTGTTGTTGAATTGGATAGGGTCATCAATGATTGAAGTTTTTGCTGAATTTTTAAATTGTTTTTCAATGTTGATGTTGTTGAATTTGTTTCTGTTTTTCAGTGTTGAGCTTGCTGAATTTCTTGGTCATTTTAAATGTTGAGGTTCTTGTTGAATTGGATAGGGTCATCAATGTTTGAGGTTGTTGCTGAATTTTTAAATTGTTTTTCAATGTTGATGTTGTTGAATTTGTTTGTGTTTTTCAGTGTTGAGCTTGCTGAATCTCCTGGTGATTTTAAATGTTGAGGTTGTTGTTGAATTGTATAGGGTCATCAATGTTTATTTTGTTGAACTTGTTTGTATTTTTAAAAGTTGTGGTTCTTGTTGAATTTATTGCTGTTATCAATGTTCACTTTGTTGAACTTTTTTGTACTTTTAAATGTTGAGCTTGTTGTATAATTTGTTGGTGTTTTTCAAAGTTGAGGTCGTTGAATTTGTTGGTGAATTTGAATAATGAGGATGTTGTTGAATTTGTTGAGGTTGTTGAATTTGTTGGTGTTGAATATGTTGAGGTTGTTGAATTTGTTGGTGTTGAATATGTTGAGGTTGTTGAATTTGTTGGTGTTTTTCCCTGTTGAGTTTGTTGTTGAATTTGTTGGAGTTATCAATGTTTTTTTTGTTGAACTTGTTTGTATTTTTAAAAGTTGAGGTTGTTGTTTAATTTGTTGGTATTTTCATAGTTGAGGACGTTGAATTTGTTGGTGATTTTCAATATTGTGGTTGTTGTTTAATTTGTTGGTGTTATGAATGTTTTTTTATAACTTTTGTGTGTTTTTCAAAGTTGAGGTTGTTGCTGAATTTGTTGGTGATTTTCAATGTTGAGCTTGTTGTTGAATTTGTTGGTGATTTTCAATATTGAGCTTGTTGTCGAATTTGTTGGTGTTTTTCAATGTTGAGATTGTTGTTGAATTTGTTGGTGTTTTTCAATGTTGAGGTTGTTGTTGAATTTGTTGGTGTTATCAATGTTTTTTGTTGAACGTGTTAGTATTTTTAAAAGTTGAGGTTGTTGTTGAATTTGTTTGTGATATTCAGTGTTGAGGTTGTTGAATTGGTTGGTGATTTTCAATATTGAGGTTGTTGAATTTGTTGGCGTTTTTCATTGTTGAGGTTGTTGTTGAATTTGTTTTTCGTTTTTCAATGTTGAGGTTGTTGTTGAATTTGTTTGTGTTATGAATGATTTTTTTGGAACTTTTTTTGTATTTTTCAATGTTGAGGTTGCTGTTGAATTTCTTGGTTTTTATCAATGTTGAGGTTGTTGTTGATTTTTTTGGTGTTTTTGATTGTTGAGGTTGCTGTTGAACTTGTTTGTATTTTTAAAAGTTAAGGATGTAGTTGAACTTATTAGTGTTTTTCAATGTTGAGGTTGTTGTTGAATTTGTTGGTGATTTTCAATGTTGAGGTTGATTTTGAATTTGTTGATATTTTTCATTATTGAGGTTGTTGTTGAATTTGTTGGCTTTTTTCAATGTTGAGGTTGTTGTTGAATTATTTTTTTTCATTGTTGAGGTTGCTGTTTAATTTGTTGGTGTTTTTAAATGTTGAGGTTGTTGTTTGAATTCGTTGGTGTTTTTCCTTGTTGAGGTTGTTGTTGAATTTGTTGGTGTTTTTCAATGTTGATGTTGTTGAATTTGTTGGTGTTATCAATGTTATCTTTTGAAATGTTTTGTGTTTTTCAATGTTGAGGTTGTTGAATTTGCTGGTGATTTTCAATATTGAGGATGTTGATGAATTTGTTCAAGTTATCAACATTTATTTTGTTGAACTTTTTTGTACTTTTAAAAGTTGAAGATATTGTTGAATTTGTTGGGATTTTCCATATTGTGGATGTTGCTGAAATTGTTGGCGTTTTTCAATGTTGAGATTGTTGTTGAATTTGTTGGTGCTTTTCAATGTAGAGTTTGTTGTTGAATTTATTGGTGTTTTTCAATGTTGATGTTGTTGAATTTGTTGGTGTTTTTCAAAGCTGAGGTCGTTGAATTTGTTGGTGATTTTCAATATTGAGCTTGTTGTTGAATTTGTTGGTGTAATCAATGTTTTTTGTTTGAACTTGGTTGTATTTTTAAAAGTTGAGGTTGTTTAATTTGTTGGTCTTTTTCAAGTTGAGGTCGTTGAATTTGTAGGTGATTTTTAATATTGAGGTTGTTGGTGAATTGGTTGGTGTTAAGAATGGTTTTTTTTTGAACTTTTTTGTGTTTTTCAAAGTTGAGGTTGTTGCTGAATTTATTGGTGATATTCAATGTTGAGGTTGTTGAATTTGTTGGTGTTTTTCAATGTTGAGGTTGTTGTTGACTTTGTTGGTGTTTTTCAATGTTGAGGTTGTTGTTGAATTTGTTGGTGATTTTCAATATTGAGGTTGTTGTTGAATTTGTTGGTGTTATCGATGGTTTTTTTTTAACTTTTTTCTGTTTTTCAAAGTTGAGGTTTTTGCTGAATTTATTGATGTTATCAATGTTTATTTTGTTAAACTTTTTTGTACTTTTAAAAATTGAGGTTGATATTGAATTTGTTGGTGTTTTTCATTTTTGACGTTGTTGTTGGATTTGTTTGTGTATTTCAAAGTTGAGGTCGTTGAATTTGTCGGTGATTTTCAATATTGAGGTTGTTGTTGAATTTGTTAGTGTTACCAATGTTTTTTTTTTAACTTTTTTGTGTTTTTTAAAGTTGAGGTTGTTGCTGAATTTGTTGGTGATATACAGTTTTTGAATTTTTTGGCGTTTTTCAATGTTTACGTTGTTGTTGAATTTGTTGGTGATTTTCAATATTGAGGTTGATGTTGAATTTGTTGGTGTTATCAATGTTATTTTTTGAACTTTTTTGTATTTTTCAATGTTGAGGTTGTTTTTGAATTTGTTGGTGTTTTTCAATGTTGAGGTTGTTGTTGTATTTGTTGGTGTTTTTCAATGTTGAGGTTGTTGTTGAATTTGTTGGTATTTTTCAATGTTGAGGTTGTTGATGAATTTGTTGGTGATTTTCAATATTGAGATTGTTGTTGAATTGGATAGTGTCATCAATGTTTATTTTGTAGAACTTGCATGTATTATTAAAAGTTGTGGTTGTTGTTTAATTTGTTAGTATTTTTCACAGATGAGATCGTTGAATATGTTGGTGATTATCAATATTGAGGTTGTTGTTGAATTTGTTGGTGTTATGAATGTTTTTTTTAAACCTCTTTGTGTTTTTCAAAGTTGAGGTTGTTGCTGAATTTGTTGGTGATATTCAATGTTGAGGTTGATGAATTTGCTGGTGATTTTCAATACTGAGGTTGTTGATGATTTTGTTGTCATTTTTCAATGTTGAGGTTGTTGTTGAATTTGTTGGTGATTTTCAATATTGAGGTTAATGTTGAATTTGTTGTTGTTATCAGTGTTGTTTTTTGAACTTTTTTGTATTTTTCAATGTTGAGGTTGTTGTTGATTTGTTTGTTATTTTTCAATGTTGCGGTTATTGTTCAATTTTTTGCTGTTTTTCATTGTTGTGGTTGTTGTTGAATTTGTTGATGTTTTTCAATGTTGAGGTTGTTGTTGAATTTGTTGCTGTTTTTCAATGTTGAGGTTGTTGCTGAATGTATTGGTGTTATCAATGTTTATTTTGTTGAACTTTTTTTGTATTTTTAAAAGTTGAGGTTGATTTTGAATTTGTTGGTTATTTTCAATATTGAGATTGTTGCTGAATTTGTTGGTGCTATTTTTTGTTAAGGTTGTTGAATTTGCTGGTGATTTTCAATACTGAGGTTGTTGATGAATTTGTTGGCGTTTTTCAATGTTGAGGTTGTTGTTGAATTTGTTTAAGTTTATCTTTGTTGAGGTCGTTGAATTGGTAGGTGATTTTCATTATTGAGGATGTTGTTGAATTTGTTGGTGTTTTTCATTGTTGAGTTTGTTGTTGAATTTGTTGGTGTTTTTCAATGTTGAGGTTGTTGTTGAATTTGTTGGTGTTCTTCAATGTTGAGGTTGTTGTTGAATTTGTTGGTGTTTTTCATTGCTGAGTTTGTTGTTGAATTAGTTGGTGTTATCAATGTTTTTTGTTGAACTTGTTTGTATTTTTAAAAGTTAAGGATGTTGTTGAATTTGCAGGGGTTTTTCAATGTTGAGGTTGTTGAATTTGTTGGTGATTTTCAAAGTTGAGGTGGTTGCTGAATATATTGGTGTTTTCAATATTTATTTTGTTGAACTTTTTTGTACTTGTTAAATTTGAGGTTGATTTTGAATTTGTTGGTGTTTTTCATTGTTGAGGTTGTTGTTTAAGTTGTTGGTGTTTTTCAATGTTGAGGATGTTGATGAATTTGTTGGTGTTATTCAATGTTGAGGTTGTTGTTGAATTTGTTGGTGTTTTTCAATATTGAGGTTGTTGTTGAATTTGTTGTTTTTTTTAATGTTGAGGTCGTTGAATTTGTTGGTGATTTTCAATATTAAGGTTGTTGTTGAATTTGTTGGTGTTATGAATGGTATTTTTTGAACTTTTTTGAGTTTTTCAATGTTGAGGTTGTTGAATTTGTTGGTGATTTTCAAAGTTAAGGTTGTTGCTGAATATATTGGTGTTATCAATGTTTATTTTGTTGAACTTTTTTGTACTTTTAAAAGTTGAGGTTGATTTTGAATTTGTTGTTGTTTTTCAATGTTGAGGTTGTTGTTGTATTTGTTGGTGTTTTTCAATGTTGAGGTTGTTGTTGAATTTGTTGGTGTTTTTCGATGTTGAGGTTGTTGCTGAATTTCTTGGTGATTTTAAATGTTGAGGTTGTTGTTGAATTGGATAGGGTCATCAATGATTGAGGTTGTTGCTGAATTTTTAAATTGTTTTTCAGTGTTGATGTTGATGAATTTGTTTGTGTTTTTCAGTGTTGAGCTTGCTGAATTTCTTGGTCATTTTAAATGTTGAGGTTCTTGTTGAATTGGATAGGGTTATCAATGTTAATTTTGTTGACCTTGTTTGTACTTTTAAATGTTGAGCTTGTTGTTTAATTTGTTACTGTTTTTCAAAGTTGAGGTCGTTGAATTTGTTGGTGAATTTGAATAATGAGGTTGTTGTTGAATTTGTTGGTGTTATGAATGGTTTTTTTTAAACTTTTTTGTGTTTTTCAAAGTTGAGGTTATTGTTGAATTTGTTGGTGTTATCAATGTTATTTTTTGAACTTTATTGTAATTTTCAATGCTAAGGATGTTGCTGAATTTGTTGGTATTTTTAAAAGTTAAGGATGTTGTTGAATTTGTTGAGGTTGTTGAATTTGTTGGTGTTGAATATGTTGAGGTTGTTGAATTTGTTGGTGTTGAATATGTTGAGGTTGTTGAATTTGTTGGTGGTTTTCCCTGTTGAGTTTGTTGTTGAATTTGTTGGAGTTATCAATGTTTTTTTTGTTGAACTTGTTTGTATTTTTAAAAGTTGAGGTTGTTGTTTAATTTGTTGGTATTTTCATAGTTGAGGACGTTGAATTTGTTGGTGATTTTCAATATTGTGGTTGTTGTTTAATTTGTTGGTGTTTTTCAATGTTGAGGTTGTTGTTGAATTTGTTGGTGTTTTTCATTGTTGAGGTTGTTGTTGAATTTGTAGGTGTTATCAATGTTTTTTTTGAACTTTATTGTGTTTTTCAAAGTTGAGGTTATTGCTGAATTTATTGGTGTTATCAATGTTTTTTTGTTGACCTTTTTTGTACTTTTAAAAGTTGAGGTTGTTTTTGAATTTGTTTTTTAATTTTCATTATTGAGATTGTTGTTGAATTTGTTGGTGTTTTTCAAAGTTGAGGTTGTTGAATTTGTTGGTTATTTTCAATATTGGGTTTGTTGTTGAATTTTTTTGTGTTATCAATGGTTTGTTTAAACTTTTATGTGTCTTTTAAAGTTGAGGTTGTTGCTCAATTTGCTGTTGATATTCATTGTTCAGGTTGTTGCTGAATTTTTAAATTGTTTTTCAATGTTGATGTTGTTGAATTTGTTTGTGTTTTTCAATGTTGAGCTTGCTGAATTTCTTGGTGATTTTAAATGTTGAGGTTGTTGTTGAATTGGATGGGGTCATCAATGTTTGAAGTTGTTGCTGAATTTTTAAATTGTTTTTCAATTTTGATGTTGAATTTGTTTGTGTTTTTCAGTGTTGAGCTTGCTGAATTTCTTGGTGATTTTTAATGTTGAGGTTGTTGTTGAATTGGATAGGGTCATCAATGCTTGAGGTTTTTGCTGAATTTTTATATTGTTTTTCAATGTTGATGTTGTTGAATTTGTTTGTGTTTTTCAGTGTTGAGCTTGCTGAATTTCTTGGTGATTTTAAATGTTGAAGTTGTTGTTGAATTGGATAGGGTCAGCAATGTTTGAGATTGTTGCTGAATTTTTAAATTGTTTTTCAATGTTGATGTTGTTGAATTTGTTTGAGTTTTCAGTGTTGAGCTTGCTGAATTTCTTGGTGATTTTAAATGTTGAAGTTGTTGTTGAATTGGATAGGGTCATCAATGATTGAAGTTTTTGCTGAATTTTTAAATTGTTTTTCAATGTTGATGTTGTTGAATTTGTTTCTGTTTTTCAGTGTTGAGCTTGCTGAATTTCTTGGTCATTTTAAATGTTGAGGTTCTTGTTGAATTGGATAGGGTCATCAATGTTTGAGGTTGTTGCTGAATTTTTAAATTGTTTTTCAATGTTGATGTTGTTGAATTTGTTTGTGTTTTTCAGTGTTGAGCTTGCTGAATCTCCTGGTGATTTTAAATGTTGAGGTTGTTGTTGAATTGTATGGGGTCATCAATGTTTATTTTGTTGAACTTGTTTGTATTTTTAAAAGTTGTGGTTCTTGTTGAATTTATTGCTGTTATCAATGTTCACTTTGTTGAACTTTTTTGTACTTTTAAATGTTGAGCTTGTTGTATAATTTGTTGGTGTTTTTCAAAGTTGAGGTCGTTGAATTTGTTGGTGAATTTGAATAATGAGGATGTTGTTGAATTTGTTGAGGTTGTTGAATTTGTTGGTGTTGAATATGTTGAGGTTGTTGAATTTGTTGGTGTTGAATATGTTGAGGTTGTTGAATTTGTTGGTGTTTTTCCCTGTTGAGTTTGTTGTTGAATTTGTTGGAGTTATCAATGTTTTTTTTGTTGAACTTGTTTGTGTTTTTAAAAGTTGAGGTTGTTGTTTAATTTGTTGGTATTTTCATAGTTGAGGACGTTGAATTTGTTGGTGATTTTCAATATTGTGGTTGTTGTTTAATTTGTTGGTGTTATGAATGTTTTTTTATAACTTTTGTGTGTTTTTCAAAGTTGAGGTTGTTGCTGAATTTGTTGGTGATTTTCAATGTTGAGCTTGTTGTTGAATTTGTTGGTGATTTTCAATATTGAGCTTGTTGTCGAATTTGTTGGTGTTTTTCAATGTTGAGATTGTTGTTGAATTTGTTGGTGTTTTTCAATGTTGAGGTTGTTGTTGAATTTGTTGGTGTTATCAATGTTTTTTGTTGAACGTGTTAGTATTTTTAAAAGTTGAGGTTGTTGTTGAATTTGTTTGTGATATTCAGTGTTGAGGTTGTTGAATTGGTTGGTGATTTTCAATATTGAGGTTGTTGAATTTGTTGGCGTTTTTCATTGTTGAGGTTGTTGTTGAATTTGTTTTTCGTTTTTCAATGTTGAGGTTGTTGTTGAATTTGTTTGTGTTATGAATGATTTTTTTGGAACTTTTTTTGTATTTTTCAATGTTGAGGTTGTTGTTGAATTTCTTGGTTTTTATCAATGTTGAGGTTGTTGTTGATTTTTTTGGTGTTTTTGATTGTTGAGGTTGCTGTTGAACTTGTTTGTATTTTTAAAAGTTAAGGATGTAGTTGAACTTATTAGTGTTTTTCAATGTTGAGGTTGTTGTTGAATTTGTTGGTGATTTTCAATGTTGAGGTTGATTTTGAATTTGTTGATATTTTTCATTATTGAGGTTGTTGTTGAATTTGTTGGCTTTTTTCAATGTTGAGGTTGTTGTTGAATTATTTTTTTTCATTGTTGAGGTTGCTGTTTAATTTGTTGGTGTTTTTAAATGTTGAGGTTGTTGTTTGAATTCGTTGGTGTTTTTCCTTGTTGAGGTTGTTGTTGAATTTGTTGGTGTTTTTCAATGTTGATGTTGTTGAATTTGTTGGTGTTATCAATGTTATCTTTTGAAATGTTTTGTGTTTTTCAATGTTGAGGTTGTTGAATTTGCTGGTGATTTTCAATATTGAGGATGTTGATGAATTTGTTCAAGTTATCAACATTTATTTTGTTGAACTTTTTTGTACTTTTAAAAGTTGAAGATATTGTTGAATTTGTTGGGATTTTCCATATTGTGGATGTTGCTGAAATTGTTGGCGTTTTTCAATGTTGAGATTGTTGTTGAATTTGTTGGTGCTTTTCAATGTAGAGTTTGTTGTTGAATTTATTGGTGTTTTTCAATGTTGATGTTGTTGAATTTGTTGGTGTTTTTCAAAGCTGAGGTCGTTGAATTTGTTGGTGATTTTCAATATTGAGCTTGTTGTTGAATTTGTTGGTGTAATCAATGTTTTTTGTTTGAACTTGGTTGTATTTTTAAAAGTTGAGGTTGTTTAATTTGTTGGTCTTTTTCAAGTTGAGGTCGTTGAATTTGTAGGTGATTTTTAATATTGAGGTTGTTGGTGAATTGGTTGGTGTTAAGAATGGTTTTTTTTTGAACTTTTTTGTGTTTTTCAAAGTTGAGGTTGTTGCTGAATTTATTGGTGATATTCAATGTTGAGGTTGTTGAATTTGTTGGTGTTTTTCAATGTTGAGGTTGTTGTTGACTTTGTTGGTGTTTTTCAATGTTGAGGTTGTTGTTGAATTTGTTGGTGATTTTCAATATTGAGGTTGTTGTTGAATTTGTTGGTGTTATCGATGGTTTTTTTTTAACTTTTTTCTGTTTTTCAAAGTTGAGATTTTTGCTGAATTTATTGATGTTATCAATGTTTATTTTGTTAAACTTTTTTGTACTTTTAAAAATTGAGGTTGATATTGAATTTGTTGGTGTTTTTCATTTTTGACGTTGTTGTTGGATTTGTTTGTGTATTTCAAAGTTGAGGTCGTTGAATTTGTCGGTGATTTTCAATATTGAGGTTGTTGTTGAATTTGTTAGTGTTACCAATGTTTTTTTTTTAACTTTTTTGTGTTTTTTAAAGTTGAGGTTGTTGCTGAATTTGTTGGTGATATACAGTTTTTGAATTTTTTGGCGTTTTTCAATGTTTACGTTGTTGTTGAATTTGTTGGTGATTTTCAATATTGAGGTTGATGTTGAATTTGTTGGTGTTATCAATGTTATTTTTTGAACTTTTTTGTATTTTTCAATGTTGAGGTTGTTTTTGAATTTGTTGGTGTTTTTCAATGTTGAGGTTGTTGTTGTATTTGTTGGTGTTTTTCAATGTTGAGGTTGTTGTTGAATTTGTTGGTATTTTTCAATGTTGAGGTTGTTGATGAATTTGTTGGTGATTTTCAATATTGAGATTGTTGTTGAATTGGATAGTGTCATCAATGTTTATTTTGTAGAACTTGCATGTATTATTAAAAGTTGTGGTTGTTGTTTAATTTGTTAGTATTTTTCACAGATGAGATCGTTGAATATGTTGGTGATTATCAATATTGAGGTTGTTGTTGAATTTGTTGGTGTTATGAATGTTTTTTTTAAACCTCTTTGTGTTTTTCAAAGTTGAGGTTGTTGCTGAATTTGTTGGTGATATTCAATGTTGAGGTTGATGAATTTGCTGGTGATTTTCAATACTGAGGTTGTTGATGATTTTGTTGTCATTTTTCAATGTTGAGGTTGTTGTTGAATTTGTTGGTGATTTTCAATATTGAGGTTAATGTTGAATTTGTTGTTGTTATCAGTGTTGTTTTTTGAACTTTTTTGTATTTTTCAATGTTGAGGTTGTTGTTGATTTGTTTGTTATTTTTCAATGTTGCGGTTATTGTTCAATTTTTTGCTGTTTTTCATTGTTGTGGTTGTTGTTGAATTTGTTGATGTTTTTCAATGTTGAGGTTGTTGTTGAATTTGTTGCTGTTTTTCAATGTTGAGGTTGTTGCTGAATGTATTGGTGTTATCAATGTTTATTTTGTTGAACTTTTTTTGTATTTTTAAAAGTTGAGGTTGATTTTGAATTTGTTGGTTATTTTCAATATTGAGATTGTTGCTGAATTTGTTGGTGCTATTTTTTGTTAAGGTTGTTGAATTTGCTGGTGATTTTCAATACTGAGGTTGTTGATGAATTTGTTGGCGTTTTTCAATGTTGAGGTTGTTGTTGAATTTGTTTAAGTTTATCTTTGTTGAGGTCGTTGAATTGGTAGGTGATTTTCATTATTGAGGATGTTGTTGAATTTGTTGGTGTTTTTCAATGTTGAGGTTGTTGTTGAATTTGTTGGTGTTCTTCAATGTTGAGGTTGTTGTTGAATTTGTTGGTGTTTTTCATTGCTGAGTTTGTTGTTGAATTAGTTGGTGTTATCAATGTTTTTTGTTGAACTTGTTTGTATTTTTAAAAGTTAAGGATGTTGTTGAATTTGCAGGGGTTTTTCAATGTTGAGGTTGTTGAATTTGTTGGTGATTTTCAAAGTTGAGGTGGTTGCTGAATATATTGGTGTTTTCAATATTTATTTTGTTGAACTTTTTTGTACTTGTTAAATTTGAGGTTGATTTTGAATTTGTTGGTGTTTTTCATTGTTGAGGTTGTTGTTTAAGTTGTTGGTGTTTTTCAATGTTGAGGATGTTGATGAATTTGTTGGTGTTATTCAATGTTGAGGTTGTTGTTGAATTTGTTGGTGTTTTTCAATATTGAGGTTGTTGTTGAATTTGTTGTTTTTTTTAATGTTGAGGTCGTTGAATTTGTTGGTGATTTTCAATATTAAGGTTGTTGTTGAATTTGTTGGTGTTATGAATGGTATTTTTTGAACTTTTTTGAGTTTTTCAATGTTGAGGTTGTTGAATTTGTTGGTGATTTTCAAAGTTAAGGTTGTTGCTGAATATATTGGTGTTATCAATGTTTATTTTGTTGAACTTTTTTGTACTTTTAAAAGTTGAGGTTGATTTTGAATTTGTTGTTGTTTTTCAATGTTGAGGTTGTTGTTGTATTTGTTGGTGTTTTTCAATGTTGAGGTTGTTGTTGAATTTGTTGGTGTTTTTCGATGTTGAGGTTGTTGCTGAATTTCTTGGTGATTTTAAATGTTGAGGTTGTTGTTGAATTGGATAGGGTCATCAATGATTGAGGTTGTTGCTGAATTTTTAAATTGTTTTTCAGTGTTGATGTTGATGAATTTGTTTGTGTTTTTCAGTGTTGAGCTTGCTGAATTTCTTGGTCATTTTAAATGTTGAGGTTCTTGTTGAATTGGATAGGGTTATCAATGTTAATTTTGTTGACCTTGTTTGTACTTTTAAATGTTGAGCTTGTTGTTTAATTTGTTACTGTTTTTCAAAGTTGAGGTCGTTGAATTTGTTGGTGAATTTGAATAATGAGGTTGTTGTTGAATTTGTTGGTGTTATGAATGGTTTTTTTTAAACTTTTTTGTGTTTTTCAAAGTTGAGGTTATTGTTGAATTTGTTGGTGTTATCAATGTTATTTTTTGAACTTTATTGTAATTTTCAATGCTAAGGATGTTGCTGAATTTGTTGGTATTTTTAAAAGTTAAGGATGTTGTTGAATTTGTTGAGGTTGTTGAATTTGTTGGTGTTGAATATGTTGAGGTTGTTGAATTTGTTGGTGTTGAATATGTTGAGGTTGTTGAATTTGTTGGTGTTTTTCCCTGTTGAGTTTGTTGTTGAATTTGTTGGAGTTATCAATGTTTTTTTTGTTGAACTTGTTTGTATTTTTAAAAGTTGAGGTTGTTGTTTAATTTGTTGGTATTTTCATAGTTGAGGACGTTGAATTTGTTGGTGATTTTCAATATTGTGGTTGTTGTTTAATTTGTTGGTGTTTTTCAATGTTGAGGTTGTTGTTGAATTTGTTGGTGTTTTTCATTGTTGAGGTTGTTGTTGAATTTGTAGGTGTTATCAATGTTTTTTTTGAACTTTATTGTGTTTTTCAAAGTTGAGGTTATTGCTGAATTTATTGGTGTTATCAATGTTTTTTTGTTGACCTTTTTTGTACTTTTAAAAGTTGAGGTTGTTTTTGAATTTGTTTTTTAATTTTCATTATTGAGATTGTTGTTGAATTTGTTGGTGTTTTTCAAAGTTGAGGTTGTTGAATTTGTTGGTTATTTTCAATATTGGGTTTGTTGTTGAATTTTTTTGTGTTATCAATGGTTTGTTTAAACTTTTATGTGTCTTTTAAAGTTGAGGTTGTTGCTCAATTTGCTGTTGATATTCATTGTTCAGGTTGTTGCTGAATTTTTAAATTGTTTTTCAATGTTGATGTTGTTGAATTTGTTTGTGTTTTTCAATGTTGAGCTTGCTGAATTTCTTGGTGATTTTAAATGTTGAGGTTGTTGTTGAATTGGATGGGGTCATCAATGTTTGAAGTTGTTGCTGAATTTTTAAATTGTTTTTCAATTTTGATGTTGAATTTGTTTGTGTTTTTCAGTGTTGAGCTTGCTGAATTTCTTGGTGATTTTTAATGTTGAGGTTGTTGTTGAATTGGATAGGGTCATCAATGCTTGAGGTTTTTGCTGAATTTTTATATTTTTTTTCAATGTTGATGTTGTTGAATTTGTTTGTGTTTTTCAGTGTTGAGCTTGCTGAATTTCTTGGTGATTTTAAATGTTGAAGTTGTTGTTGAATTGGATAGGGTCAGCAATGTTTGAGATTGTTGCTGAATTTTTAAATTGTTTTTCAATGTTGATGTTGTTGAATTTGTTTGAGTTTTCAGTGTTGAGCTTGCTGAATTTCTTGGTGATTTTAAATGTTGAAGTTGTTGTTGAATTGGATAAGGTCATCAATGATTGAAGTTTTTGCTGAATTTTTAAATTGTTTTTCAATGTTGATGTTGTTGAATTTGTTTCTGTTTTTCAGTGTTGAGCTTGCTGAATTTCTTGGTCATTTTAAATGTTGAGGTTCTTGTTGAATTGGATAGGGTCATCAATGTTTGAGGTTGTTGCTGAATTTTTAAATTGTTTTTCAATGTTGATGTTGTTGAATTTGTTTGTGTTTTTCAGTGTTGAGCTTGCTGAATCTCCTGGTGATTTTAAATGTTGAGGTTGTTGTTGAATTGTATAGGGTCATCAATGTTTATTTTGTTGAACTTGTTTGTATTTTTAAAAGTTGTGGTTCTTGTTGAATTTATTGCTGTTATCAATGTTCACTTTGTTGAACTTTTTTGTACTTTTAAATGTTGAGCTTGTTGTATAATTTGTTGGTGTTTTTCAAAGTTGAGGTCGTTGAATTTGTTGGTGAATTTGAATAATGAGGATGTTGTTGAATTTGTTGAGGTTGTTGAATTTGTTGGTGTTGAATATGTTGAGGTTGTTGAATTTGTTGGTGTTGAATATGTTGAGGTTGTTGAATTTGTTGGTGTTTTTCCCTGTTGAGTTTGTTGTTGAATTTGTTGGAGTTATCAATGTTTTTTTTGTTGAACTTGTTTGTATTTTTAAAAGTTGAGGTTGTTGTTTAATTTGTTGGTATTTTCATAGTTGAGGACGTTGAATTTGTTGGTGATTTTCAATATTGTGGTTGTTGTTTAATTTGTTGGTGTTATGAATGTTTTTTTATAACTTTTGTGTGTTTTTCAAAGTTGAGGTTGTTGCTGAATTTGTTGGTGATTTTCAATGTTGAGCTTGTTGTTGAATTTGTTGGTGATTTTCAATATTGAGCTTGTTGTCGAATTTGTTGGTGTTTTTCAATGTTGAGATTGTTGTTGAATTTGTTGGTGTTTTTCAATGTTGAGGTTGTTGTTGAATTTGTTGGTGTTATCAATGTTTTTTGTTGAACTTGTTAGTATTTTTAAAAGATGAGGTTGTTGTTGAATTTGTTTGTGATATTCAGTGTTGAGGTTGTTGAATTGGTTGGTGATTTTCAATATTGAGGTTGTTGAATTTGTTGGCGTTTTTCATTGTTGAGGTTGTTGTTGAATTTGTTTTTCGTTTTTCAATGTTGAGGTTGTTGTTGAATTTGTTTGTGTTATGAATGATTTTTTTGGAACTTTTTTTGTATTTTTCAATGTTGAGGTTGTTGTTGAATTTCTTGGTTTTTATCAATGTTGAGGTTGTTGTTGATTTTTTTGGTGTTTTTGATTGTTGAGGTTGCTGTTGAACTTGTTTGTATTTTTAAAAGTTAAGGATGTAGTTGAACTTATTAGTGTTTTTCAATGTTGAGGTTGTTGTTGAATTTGTTGGTGATTTTCAATGTTGAGGTTGATTTTGAATTTGTTGATATTTTTCATTATTGAGGTTGTTGTTGAATTTGTTGGCTTTTTTCAATGTTGAGGTTGTTGTTGAATTATTTTTTTTCATTGTTGAGGTTGCTGTTTAATTTGTTGGTGTTTTTAAATGTTGAGGTTGTTGTCTGAATTCGTTGGTGTTTTTCCTTGTTGAGGTTGTTGTTGAATTTGTTGGTGTTTTTCAATGTTGATGTTGTTGAATTTGTTGGTGTTATCAATGTTATCTTTTGAAATGTTTTGTGTTTTTCAATGTTGAGGTTGTTGAATTTGCTGGTGATTTTCAATATTGAGGATGTTGATGAATTTGTTCAAGTTATCAACATTTATTTTGTTGAACTTTTTTGTACTTTTAAAAGTTGAAGATATTGTTGAATTTGTTGGGATTTTCCATATTGTGGATGTTGCTGAAATTGTTGGCGTTTTTCAATGTTGAGATTGTTGTTGAATTTGTTGGTGCTTTTCAATGTAGAGTTTGTTGTTGAATTTATTGGTGTTTTTCAATGTTGATGTTGTTGAATTTGTTGGTGTTTTTCAAAGCTGAGGTCGTTGAATTTGTTGGTGATTTTCAATATTGAGCTTGTTGTTGAATTTGTTGGTGTAATCAATGTTTTTTGTTTGAACTTGGTTGTATTTTTAAAAGTTGAGGTTGTTTAATTTGTTGGTCTTTTTCAAGTTGAGGTCGTTGAATTTGTAGGTGATTTTTAATATTGAGGTTGTTGGTGAATTGGTTGGTGTTAAGAATGGTTTTTTTTTGAACTTTTTTGTGTTTTTCAAAGTTGAGGTTGTTGCTGAATTTATTGGTGATATTCAATGTTGAGGTTGTTGAATTTGTTGGTGTTTTTCAATGTTGAGGTTGTTGTTGACTTTGTTGGTGTTTTTCAATGTTGAGGTTGTTGTTGAATTTGTTGGTGATTTTCAATATTGAGGTTGTTGTTGAATTTGTTGGTGTTATCGATGGTTTTTTTTTAACTTTTTTCTGTTTTTCAAAGTTGAGGTTTTTGCTGAATTTATTGATGTTATCAATGTTTATTTTGTTAAACTTTTTTGTACTTTTAAAAATTGAGGTTGATATTGAATTTGTTGGTGTTTTTCATTTTTGACGTTGTTGTTGGATTTGTTTGTGTATTTCAAAGTTGAGGTCGTTGAATTTGTCGGTGATTTTCAATATTGAGGTTGTTGTTGAATTTGTTAGTGTTACCAATGTTTTTTTTTTAACTTTTTTGTGTTTTTTAAAGTTGAGGTTGTTGCTGAATTTGTTGGTGATATACAGTTTTTGAATTTTTTGGCGTTTTTCAATGTTTACGTTGTTGTTGAATTTGTTGGTGATTTTCAATATTGAGGTTGATGTTGAATTTGTTGGTGTTATCAATGTTATTTTTTGAACTTTTTTGTATTTTTCAATGTTGAGGTTGTTTTTGAATTTGTTGGTGTTTTTCAATGTTGAGGTTGTTGTTGTATTTGTTGGTGTTTTTCAATGTTGAGGTTGTTGTTGAATTTGTTGGTATTTTTCAATGTTGAGGTTGTTGATGAATTTGTTGGTGATTTTCAATATTGAGATTGTTGTTGAATTGGATAGTGTCATCAATGTTTATTTTGTAGAACTTGCATGTATTATTAAAAGTTGTGGTTGTTGTTTAATTTGTTAGTATTTTTCACAGATGAGATCGTTGAATATGTTGGTGATTATCAATATTGAGGTTGTTGTTGAATTTGTTGGTGTTATGAATGTTTTTTTTAAACCTCTTTGTGTTTTTCAAAGTTGAGGTTGTTGCTGAATTTGTTGGTGATATTCAATGTTGAGGTTGATGAATTTGCTGGTGATTTTCAATACTGAGGTTGTTGATGATTTTGTTGTCATTTTTCAATGTTGAGGTTGTTGTTGAATTTGTTGGTGATTTTCAATATTGAGGTTAATGTTGAATTTGTTGTTGTTATCAGTGTTGTTTTTTGAACTTTTTTGTATTTTTCAATGTTGAGGTTGTTGTTGATTTGTTTGTTATTTTTCAATGTTGCGGTTATTGTTCAATTTTTTGCTGTTTTTCATTGTTGTGGTTGTTGTTGAATTTGTTGATGTTTTTCAATGTTGAGGTTGTTGTTGAATTTGTTGCTGTTTTTCAATGTTGAGGTTGTTGCTGAATGTATTGGTGTTATCAATGTTTATTTTGTTGAACTTTTTTTGTATTTTTAAAAGTTGAGGTTGATTTTGAATTTGTTGGTTATTTTCAATATTGAGATTGTTGCTGAATTTGTTGGTGCTATTTTTTGTTAAGGTTGTTGAATTTGCTGGTGATTTTCAATACTGAGGTTGTTGATGAATTTGTTGGCGTTTTTCAATGTTGAGGTTGTTGTTGAATTTGTTTAAGTTTATCTTTGTTGAGGTCGTTGAATTGGTAGGTGATTTTCATTATTGAGGATGTTGTTGAATTTGTTGGTGTTTTTCATTGTTGAGTTTGTTGTTGAATTTGTTGGTGTTTTTCAATGTTGAGGTTGTTGTTGAATTTGTTGGTGTTCTTCAATGTTGAGGTTGTTGTTGAATTTGTTGGTGTTTTTCATTGCTGAGTTTGTTGTTGAATTAGTTGGTGTTATCAATGTTTTTTGTTGAACTTGTTTGTATTTTTAAAAGTTAAGGATGTTGTTGAATTTGCAGGGGTTTTTCAATGTTGAGGTTGTTGAATTTGTTGGTGATTTTCAAAGTTGAGGTGGTTGCTGAATATATTGGTGTTTTCAATATTTATTTTGTTGAACTTTTTTGTACTTGTTAAATTTGAGGTTGATTTTGAATTTGTTGGTGTTTTTCATTGTTGAGGTTGTTGTTTAAGTTGTTGGTGTTTTTCAATGTTGAGGATGTTGATGAATTTGTTGGTGTTATTCAATGTTGAGGTTGTTGTTGAATTTGTTGGTGTTTTTCAATATTGAGGTTGTTGTTGAATTTGTTGTTTTTTTAATGTTGAGGTCGTTGAATTTGTTGGTGATTTTCAATATTAAGGTTGTTGTTGAATTTGTTGGTGTTATGAATGGTATTTTTTGAACTTTTTTGAGTTTTTCAATGTTGAGGTTGTTGAATTTGTTGGTGATTTTCAAAGTTAAGGTTGTTGCTGAATATATTGGTGTTATCAATGTTTATTTTGTTGAACTTTTTTGTACTTTTAAAAGTTGAGGTTGATTTTGAATTTGTTGTTGTTTTTCAATGTTGAGGTTGTTGTTGTATTTGTTGGT
This sequence comes from Cetorhinus maximus, assembly GCF_964194155.1. NCBI lineage: Eukaryota > Metazoa > Chordata > Chondrichthyes > Lamniformes > Cetorhinidae > Cetorhinus > Cetorhinus maximus. The sequence goes on from NW_027596677.1 coordinate 91,537, forward strand.
GTTTTTCAATGTTGAGGTTGTTGTTGAATTTGTTTGTGTTATGAATGATTTTTTTGGAACTTTTTTTGTATTTTTCAATGTTGAGGTTGTTGTTGAATTTCTTGGTTTTTATCAATGTTGAGGTTGTTGTTGATTTTTTTGGTGTTTTTGATTGTTGAGGTTGCTGTTGAACTTGTTTGTATTTTTAAAAGTTAAGGATGTAGTTGAACTTATTAGTGTTTTTCAATGTTGAGGTTGTTGTTGAATTTGTTGGTGATTTTCAATGTTGAGGTTGATTTTGAATTTGTTGATATTTTTCATTATTGAGGTTGTTGTTGAATTTGTTGGCTTTTTTCAATGTTGAGGTTGTTGTTGAATTATTTTTTTTCATTGTTGAGGTTGCTGTTTAATTTGTTGGTGTTTTTAAATGTTGAGGTTGTTGTCTGAATTCGTTGGTGTTTTTCCTTGTTGAGGTTGTTGTTGAATTTGTTGGTGTTTTTCAATGTTGATGTTGTTGAATTTGTTGGTGTTATCAATGTTATCTTTTGAAATGTTTTGTGTTTTTCAATGTTGAGGTTGTTGAATTTGCTGGTGATTTTCAATATTGAGGATGTTGATGAATTTGTTCAAGTTATCAACATTTATTTTGTTGAACTTTTTTGTACTTTTAAAAGTTGAAGATATTGTTGAATTTGTTGGGATTTTCCATATTGTGGATGTTGCTGAAATTGTTGGCGTTTTTCAATGTTGAGATTGTTGTTGAATTTGTTGGTGCTTTTCAATGTAGAGTTTGTTGTTGAATTTATTGGTGTTTTTCAATGTTGATGTTGTTGAATTTGTTGGTGTTTTTCAAAGCTGAGGTCGTTGAATTTGTTGGTGATTTTCAATATTGAGCTTGTTGTTGAATTTGTTGGTGTAATCAATGTTTTTTGTTTGAACTTGGTTGTATTTTTAAAAGTTGAGGTTGTTTAATTTGTTGGTCTTTTTCAAGTTGAGGTCGTTGAATTTGTAGGTGATTTTTAATATTGAGGTTGTTGGTGAATTGGTTGGTGTTAAGAATGGTTTTTTTTTGAACTTTTTTGTGTTTTTCAAAGTTGAGGTTGTTGCTGAATTTATTGGTGATATTCAATGTTGAGGTTGTTGAATTTGTTGGTGTTTTTCAATGTTGAGGTTGTTGTTGACTTTGTTGGTGTTTTTCAATGTTGAGGTTGTTGTTGAATTTGTTGGTGATTTTCAATATTGAGGTTGTTGTTGAATTTGTTGGTGTTATCGATGGTTTTTTTTTTAACTTTTTTCTGTTTTTCAAAGTTGAGGTTTTTGCTGAATTTATTGATGTTATCAATGTTTATTTTGTTGAACTTTTTTGTACTTTTAAAAATTGAGGTTGATATTGAATTTGTTGGTGTTTTTCATTTTTGACGTTGTTGTTGGATTTGTTTGTGTATTTCAAAGTTGAGGTCGTTGAATTTGTCGGTGATTTTCAATATTGAGGTTGTTGTTGAATTTGTTAGTGTTACCAATGTTTTTTTTTTAACTTTTTTGTGTTTTTTAAAGTTGAGGTTGTTGCTGAATTTGTTGGTGATATACAGTTTTTGAATTTTTTGGCGTTTTTCAATGTTTACGTTGTTGTTGAATTTGTTGGTGATTTTCAATATTGAGGTTGATGTTGAATTTGTTGGTGTTATCAATGTTATTTTTTGAACTTTTTTGTATTTTTCAATGTTGAGGTTGTTTTTGAATTTGTTGGTGTTTTTCAATGTTGAGGTTGTTGTTGTATTTGTTGGTGTTTTTCAATGTTGAGGTTGTTGTTGAATTTGTTGGTATTTTTCAATGTTGAGGTTGTTGATGAATTTGTTGGTGATTTTCAATATTGAGATTGTTGTTGAATTGGATAGTGTCATCAATGTTTATTTTGTAGAACTTGCATGTATTATTAAAAGTTGTGGTTGTTGTTTAATTTGTTAGTATTTTTCACAGATGAGATCGTTGAATATGTTGGTGATTATCAATATTGAGGTTGTTGTTGAATTTGTTGGTGTTATGAATGTTTTTTTTAAACCTCTTTGTGTTTTTCAAAGTTGAGGTTGTTGCTGAATTTGTTGGTGATATTCAATGTTGAGGTTGATGAATTTGCTGGTGATTTTCAATACTGAGGTTGTTGATGATTTTGTTGTCATTTTTCAATGTTGAGGTTGTTGTTGAATTTGTTGGTGATTTTCAATATTGAGGTTAATGTTGAATTTGTTGTTGTTATCAGTGTTGTTTTTTGAACTTTTTTGTATTTTTCAATGTTGAGGTTGTTGTTGATTTGTTTGTTATTTTTCAATGTTGCGGTTATTGTTCAATTTTTTGCTGTTTTTCATTGTTGTGGTTGTTGTTGAATTTGTTGATGTTTTTCAATGTTGAGGTTGTTGTTGAATTTGTTGCTGTTTTTCAATGTTGAGGTTGTTGCTGAATGTATTGGTGTTATCAATGTTTATTTTGTTGAACTTTTTTTGTATTTTTAAAAGTTGAGGTTGATTTTGAATTTGTTGGTTATTTTCAATATTGAGATTGTTGCTGAATTTGTTGGTGCTATTTTTTGTTAAGGTTGTTGAATTTGCTGGTGATTTTCAATACTGAGGTTGTTGATGAATTTGTTGGCGTTTTTCAATGTTGAGGTTGTTGTTGAATTTGTTTAAGTTTATCTTTGTTGAGGTCGTTGAATTGGTAGGTGATTTTCATTATTGAGGATGTTGTTGAATTTGTTGGTGTTTTTCATTGTTGAGTTTGTTGTTGAATTTGTTGGTGTTTTTCAATGTTGAGGTTGTTGTTGAATTTGTTGGTGTTCTTCAATGTTGAGGTTGTTGTTGAATTTGTTGGTGTTTTTCATTGCTGAGTTTGTTGTTGAATTAGTTGGTGTTATCAATGTTTTTTGTTGAACTTGTTTGTATTTTTAAAAGTTAAGGATGTTGTTGAATTTGCAGGGGTTTTTCAATGTTGAGGTTGTTGAATTTGTTGGTGATTTTCAAAGTTGAGGTGGTTGCTGAATATATTGGTGTTTTCAATATTTATTTTGTTGAACTTTTTTGTACTTGTTAAATTTGAGGTTGATTTTGAATTTGTTGGTGTTTTTCATTGTTGAGGTTGTTGTTTAAGTTGTTGGTGTTTTTCAATGTTGAGGATGTTGATGAATTTGTTGGTGTTATTCAATGTTGAGGTTGTTGTTGAATTTGTTGGTGTTTTTCAATATTGAGGTTGTTGTTGAATTTGTTGTTTTTTTAATGTTGAGGTCGTTGAATTTGTTGGTGATTTTCAATATTAAGGTTGTTGTTGAATTTGTTGGTGTTATGAATGGTATTTTTTGAACTTTTATGAGTTTTTCAATGTTGAGGTTGTTGAATTTGTTGGTGATTTTCAAAGTTAAGGTTGTTGCTGAATATATTGGTGTTATCAATGTTTATTTTGTTGAACTTTTTTGTACTTTTAAAAGTTGAGGTTGATTTTGAATTTGTTGTTGTTTTTCAATGTTGAGGTTGTTGTTGTATTTGTTGGTGTTTTTCAATGTTGAGGTTGTTGTTGAATTTGTTGGTGTTTTTCGATGTTGAGGTTGTTGCTGAATTTCTTGGTGATTTTAAATGTTGAGGTTGTTGTTGAATTGGATAGGGTCATCAATGATTGAGGTTGTTGCTGAATTTTTAAATTGTTTTTCAGTGTTGATGTTGATGAATTTGTTTGTGTTTTTCAGTGTTGAGCTTGCTGAATTTCTTGGTCATTTTAAATGTTGAGGTTCTTGTTGAATTGGATAGGGTTATCAATGTTAATTTTGTTGACCTTGTTTGTACTTTTAAATGTTGAGCTTGTTGTTTAATTTGTTACTGTTTTTCAAAGTTGAGGTCATTGAATTTGTTGGTGAATTTGAATAATGAGGTTGTTGTTGAACTTGTTGGTGTTATGAATGGTTTTTTTTTAACTTTTTTGTGTTTTTCAAAGTTGAGGTTATTGTTGAATTTGTTGGTGTTATCAATGTTATTTTTTGAACTTTATTGTAATTTTCAATGCTAAGGATGTTGTTGAATTTGTTGGTATTTTTATAAGTTAAGGATGTTGTTGAATTTGTTGAGGTTGTTGAATTTGTTGGTGTTGAATATGTTGAGGTTGCTGAATTTGTTGGTGTTTTTCAATGTTGAGTTTGTTGTTGAATTTGTTGGTGATTTTCAATATTGAGCTTGTTGTTGAATTTGTTGGTGTTTTTCAATGTTGAGGTTGTTGTTGAATTTGTTGGTGTTTTTCAATGTTCAGGTTGTTGTTGAATTTGTTGGTGTTTTTCATTGTTGAGGTTGTTGTTGAATTTGTTGGTGTTATCAATGTTTTTTGTTGAACTTGTTAGTATTTTTAAAATTTGAGGTTGTTGTTGAATTTGTTTGTGATATTCAGTGTTGAGGTTGTTGAATTTGTTGGTGATTTTCAATATTGAGGTTGTTGAATTTGTTGGCGTTTTTCATTGTTGAGGTTGTTGTTGAATTTGTTTTTCGTTTTTCAAGGTTGAGGTTGTTGTTGAATTTGTTTGTGTTATGAATGATTTTTTTTGAACTTTTTTTGTATTTTTGAATGTTGAGGTTGTTGTTGAATTTCTTGGTGTTTATCAATGTTGAGGTTATTGTTGAATTTTTTGGTGTTTTTGATTGTTGAGGTTGCTGTTGAACTTGTTTGTATTTTTAAAAGTTAAGGATGTTGTTGAACTTATTTGTGTTTTTCAATGTTGAGGTTGTTGTTGAATTTGTTGGTGATTTTCAATGTTGAGGTTGATTTTGAATTTGTGGATATTTTTCATTGTTGAGGTTGTTGTTGAATTTGTTGGCGTTTTTCAACGTTGAGGTTGTTGTTGAATTTTTTGTTTTTTTCATTGTTGAGGTTGCTGTTTAATTTGTTGGTGTTTTTAAATGTTGAGGTTGTTGTTTGAATTTGTTGGTGTTTTTCATTGTTGAGGTTGTTGTTGAATTTGTTGGTGTTATCAATGTTTTCTTTTGAACTGTTTTGTGTTTTTCAATGTTGAGGTTGTTGAATCTGCTGGTGATGTTCAATATTGAGGATGTTGATGAATTTGTTCGTGTTATCAACATTTATTTTGTTGAACTTTTTTCTACTTTTATAAGTTGAAGTTATTGTTGAATTTGTTGGGATTTTCAATATTGAGGTTGTTGCTGAAATGGTTGACGTTTTTCAAAGTTGAGATTGTTGTTGAATTTGTTGCTGCTTTTCAATGTTGAGTTTGTTGTTGAATTTATTGGTGCTTTTCAATGTTGATGTTGTTGAATTTGTTGGTGTTTTTCAAAGCTGAGGTCGTTGAATTTGTTGGTGATTTTCAATATTGAGCTTGTTGTTGAATTTGTTGGTGTAATCAATGCTTTTTTGTTGAACTTGGTTGTATTTTTAAAAGTTGAGGTTGTTTAATTTGTTGGTCTTTTTCAAGTTGAGTTCGTTGAATTTGTAGGTGGTTTTCAATATTGAGTTTTTTGGTGAATTTGTTGATGTTATGAATGGTTTATTTTTAACTTTTTTGTGTTTTTCAAAGTTGAGGATGTTGCTGAATTTGTTGGAGATATTCAATGTTGAGGTTGTTGAATTTGATGGTGATTTTCAATATTGAGGTTGTTGTTGTATTTGTTGGTGTTTTTCAATGTTGAGGTTGTTGTTGAAATTGTTGGTGTTTCTCAATGTTGAGGTTGTTGTTGCATTGGTTCGTGTTTTTCAATGTTGAGGTTGTTGTTGAATTTGTTGGTGTTTTTCATTGTTAAGGTTGTTGTTGAATTTGTTGGTGTTTTTCAAATTTGAGGTCGTTGAATTTGTTGGTGATTTTCAATATTGAGGATGTTGTTGGATTTTTGGTGTTATCAATGGGTTTTTTTGAACTTTTTTGTGTTTTTCAAAGTTGAGGTTTCTGCTGAATTTATTGATGTTATCAATGTTTATTTTGTTGAACTTTTTTGTACTTTTAAAAATTGAGGTTGATTTTGAATTTGTTGGTTTTTTTCATTTTTGACGTTGTTGTTGGATTTGTTTGTGTTTTTCAAAGTTGAGGTCGTTGAATTTGTTGGTGATTTTCAATATTGAGGTTGATGTTGAATTTGTTAGTGTTACCAATGTTTTTTTTAACTTTTTTGTGTTTTTCAAAGTTGAGGTTGTTGCTGAATTTGTTGGTGATATACAGTTTTTGAATTTTTTGGCGTTTTTCGATCTTTACGTAGTTGTTGAATTTGTTGGTGATTTTCAATATTGAGGTTGATTTTGAATCTATTGGTGTTATCAATGTTATTTTTTGAACATTTTTGTATTTTTAAATGTTGAGGTTGTTGTTGAATTTGTTAGTATTTTTCAATGTTGCGATTGTGGTTGAATTTGTTGGTTGTTTTTCAATGGTGAGGTTTTTGTTGAATATTTTGGTCTTTTCATTGTTGAGGTTGTTGTTAAATTTGTTGGTATTTTTCAATGTTTTGGTTGTTGCTAAATTTGTTGGTATTTTTCAATGTTGAGTTTGTTGATGAATTTGTTGGTGATTTTCAATATTGAAATTGTTGTTGAATTGGATAGTGTCATCAATGTTTATTTTGTAGAACTTGTATGTATTATTAAAAGTTGTGGTTGTTGTTTAATTTGTTAGTGTTTTTCACAGTTGAGATTGTTGAATTTGTTGGTGATTACCAATATTGAGGTTGTTGTTGAATTTGTTGGTGTTATGAATGGTTTTTTTAAACCTCTTTGTGTTTTTCAAAGTTGAGGTTGTTGCTGAATTTGTTGGTGATATTCAATGTTGAGGTTGTTGTTGAATTTGTTGGCGTTTTTCAATGTTGAGGTTGTTGTTGAATTTATTGGTGTTCTTCAATGTTGATTTTGTTCATGAATTTGTTGGCGTTATCAATGTTCTTTTTTCAACTTTTTTGTACTTTTAAAAGTTGAGGTTATTGTTGAATTTGTTGGCGTTATCAATGTTCTTTTTTCAACTTTTTTGTACTTTTAAAAGTTGAGGTTGTTGTTGAATTTGTTGGTGTTTTTCAATGTTGATTTTGTTGATGAATTTGTTGGTGTTATCAATTTTTTTTTGAACTTATTTGTGTTTTTCAAAGTTGAGGGTGTTCCTGAATTTTGTGATGTTATTCAGTGTTGAAGTTGTTTAATTTGTCGCTGATTTTCAATATTGATGTTGTTGTTAAATTTGTTGGTGTTATCAACGTTTATTTTGTTGAACTTTTTTGTACTTTTAAAAGTTGAGGTTGTTGTTGAATTTGTTGGGATTTTCAATATTGAGGTTGTTGTTGAAATTGTTGGCGTTTTACAATGTTGAGTTGTTGTTGGTATTGTTGATGATTGTCAATATTGAGGTTGTCGTTGAATATGTTGGTGTTATCAATGTTATTTTTGAACTTTTTTGTATTTTTGAACGTTGAGGTTGCTGTTTAATTTGTTGATGTTTTTCAGTGTTGAGGTTGATGTTGAATTAACTTGTGTTTTTCAAAATTGAGGTCGTTGATTTTGTTGGTGATTTTCAATATTGAGGTTGTTGTTGCACTTCTTGGTGTTCTGAATGTTTTTTTTTAACTTTTTTGTGTTTTTCGAAGTTGAGTTTGTTGCTGAATGTGTTGGTGATACTCAGTGTTGAGGTTATTGAATTTGTTGGTGTTTTTCAATGTTGAGGTTGTTGTTGAATTTGTTGGTGTTTTCTAATGTTGAGGTTGTTGTTGAATTTGTTGGTGTTTTCCAAGTTGAGGCTGTTGTTGAATTTGTTGGTGCTTTTCAATGTTGAGGTTGTTGTTGAATTTGTTGGTGTTTTTCAATGTTGAGGTTGTTGAATTTGTTGGTGATTTTCAATATTGAGTTTGTCGTTGAATTTGTTGGCGTTTTTCAATGTTGAGGTTGTTGTTTGATTTGTTGGTGTTTTTCAATGTTGAGGTTGTTGTTGGATTTGTTGATGTTTTTCAATGTTGATGTTGTTGATGAATTTGTTGGTGTTATCAAAGTTTTTTTTGAACATTTTCGTGTTTTTCGAAGTTGAGGTTGTTGCGGAATTTATTGGTGTTATCAATGTTTATTTTGTTGAACATTTTTGTACATTTAAAAGTCGAGGTTGATTTTGAATTTGTTCGTGTTTTTCATTGTTGAGGTTCTTGTTGAATTTCTTGGCGTTTTTTAATGTTGAGGTTGTTGTTGAATTTGTTGGTGTTTTTCAATGTTGATTTTTTTGATGAATTTGTTGGTGTTATCAATTTTTTTTGAACTTATTTGTGTTTTTCAAAGTTGAGGGTGTTCCTGAATTTTGTGATGTTATTCAGTGTTGAGGTTGTTGAATTTGTCGCTGATTTTCAATATTGATGTTGTTGTTAAATTTGTTGGTGTTATCAACGTTTATTTTGTTGAACTTTTTTGTACTTTTAAAAGTTGAGGTTGTTGTTGAATTTGTTGGGATTTTCAATATTGAGGTTGTTGTTGAAATTGTTGGCATTTTACAATGTTGAGTTGTTGTTGACATTGTTGATGATTGTCAATATTGAGGTTGTCGTTGAATATGTTAGTGTTATCAATGTTTTTTTTGAACTTTTTTGTATTTTTGAACGTTGAGGTTGCTGTTTAATTTGTTGATGTTTTTCAGTGTTGAGGTTGATGTTGAATTAACTTGTGTTTTTCAAAATTGAGGTCGTTGATTTTGTTGGTGATTTTCAATGTTGAGGTTGTTGTTGCACTTCTTGGTGTTCTGAATGTTTTTTTTTTAACTTTTTTGTGTTTTTCAAAGTTGAGTTTGTTGCTGAATGTGTTGGTGATACTCAGTGTTGAGGTTATTGAATGTGTTGGTGTTTTTCAATGTTGAGGTTGTTGTTGAATTTGTTGGTGTTTTCCAATGTTGAGGTTGTTGTTGAATTTGTTGGTGTTTTCCAAAGTTGAGGCTGTTGTTGAATTTGTTGGTGTTATCAATGTAATTTTTTGAACTTTTTTGTATTTTTGAAAGTTGAGGTTGTTGTTGCATTTGTTGGTGTTTTTCAATGTTGAGGTTGTTGTTGAATTTGTTGGTGTTTTTCAATGTTGAGGTTGTTGAATTTGTTGGTGATTTTCAATATTGAGTTTGTCGTTGAATTTGTTGGTGTTTTTCAATGTTGAGGTTGTTGAATTTGTTGGTGATTTTCAATATTGAGTTTGTCGTTGAATTTGTTGGCGTTTTTCAATGTTGAGGTTGTTGTTGAATTTGTTGGTGTTTTTCCATGTTGAGGTTGTTGTTGAATTTGTCGCTGATTTTCAATATTGATGTTGTTGTTAAAATTGTTGGTGTTATCAACGTTTATTTTGTTGAACTTTTTTGTACTTTTAAAAGTTGAGGTTGTTGTTGAATTTGTTGGGATTTTCAATATTGAGGTTGTTGTTGAAATTGTTGGCATTTTACAATGTTGAGTTGTTGTTGGCATTGTTGATGATTGTCAATATTGAGGTTGTCGTTGAATATGTTGGTGTTATCAATGTTATTTTTGAACTTTTTGTATTTTTGAACGTTGAGGTTGCTGTTTAATTTGTTGATGTTTTTCAGTGTTGAGGTTGATGTTGAATTAACTTGTGTTTTTCAAAATTGAGGTCGTTGATTTTGTTGGTGATTTTCAATATTGAGGTTGTTGTTGCATTTCTTGGTGTTCTGAATGTTTTTTTTTAACTTTTTTGTGTTTTTCAAAGTTGAGTTTGTTGCTGAATTTGTTGGTGTTTTCCAATGTTGAGGTTGTTGTTGAATTTGTTGGTGTTTTCCAATGTTGAGGCTGTTGTTGAATTTGTTGGTGTTATCAATGTAATTTTTTGAACTTTTTTGTATTTTTGAAAGTTGAGGTTGTTGTTGCATTTGTTGGTGCTTTTCAATGTTGAGGTTGTTGTTGAATTTGTTGTTGTTTTTCAATGTTGAGGTTGTTGAATTTGTTGGTGATTTTCAATATAGAGGTTGGTGTTGAATTTGTTGGTCATTTTCAATATTGAGGTTGTTGTTGAATTTGTTGGTGTTATGAATGAATTTTTTGAACTTTATGTGTTTTTCATTCTTGAGGTTGTTGCTGAATTTGTTGGTGATTTTCAATGTTGAGGTTGCTGAATTTGTTGGTGATTTTCAATATTGAGGTTGTCGTTGAGTTTGTTGGCTTTTTTCAATATTCAGGTTGTTGTTGAATTTGTTGGTGTTATCAATTTTATTTTTTGAACTTTTTTGTATTTTTGAACGTTGAGGTTGTTGTTGAATTTATTGTTGTTTTTCAATGTTGAGGTTGATGTTGAATTTACTTGTGCTTTTCAAAGTTGAGGTCGTTGAATTTGTTGGTGATTTTCAATATTGATGTTGTTGATGAATTTGTTGGTGATCTGAATGTTTTTTTTAAATTTTTTTGTGTTTTGCAAAGCTGAGGTTGTTGCTGAATTTGTTGTTGATACTCAGTGTTGAGGTTGTTGAATTTGTCTGTGTTTTCCAATGTTGAGGTTGTTGTTGAATTTGTTGGTGTTATCAATGTTATTTTTTGAACTTTTTTGTACTTTTGACAGTTGAGGTTGTTGTTGAACTTGTTGGGATTTTCAATATTGAGGTTGTTGTTGAAATTGTTGGCGTTTTTCAATGTTGAGGTTGTTGTTGTTATTGTTGATATTTTTCAATGTTGAAGTTGTTGTTGAAATTGTTGGTGTTTTTCAATGTTGATGTTGTTGAATTTGTTGGTGTTATCAATGTTTTCTTTTGAACTGTTTTGTGTTTTTCAATGTTGAGGTTGTTGAATCTGCTGGTGATTTTCAATATTGAGGATGTTGATGCATTTGTTCGTGTTATCAACATTTATTTTGTTGAACTTTTTTCTACTTTTAAAAGTTGAAGTTATTGTTGAATTTGTTGGGATTTTCAATATTGAGGTTGTTGCTGAAATTGTTGACGTTTTTCAATGTTGAGATTGTTGTTGAATTTGTTGGTGCTTTTCAATGTTGAGTTTGTTGTTGAATTTATTGGTGTTTTTCAATGTTGATGTTGTTGAATTTGTTGGTGATTTTCAACATTGAGCTTGTTTTTGAATTTGTTGGTGTAATCAATGTTTTTTTGTTGAACTTGGTTGTATTTTTAAAAGTTGAGGTTGTTTAATTTGTTGGTCTTTTTCAAGTTGAGGTCGTTGAAATTGTAGGTGATTTTCAATATTGAGGTTGTTGGTGAATTTGTTGGTGTTATGAATGGTTTTTTTTGAACTTTTTTGTGTTTTTCAAAGTTGAGTTTGTTGCTGAATTTGTTGGTGTTTTCCAATGTTGAGGTTGTTGTTGAATTTGTTGGTGTTTTCCAATGTTGAGGCTGTTGTTGAATTTGTTGGTGTTATCAATGTAATTTTTTGAACTTTTTTGTATTTTTGAAAGTTGAGGTTGTTGTTGCATTTGTTGGAGTTTTTCAATGTTGAGGTTGTTGTTGAATTTGTTGGTGCTTTTCAATGTTGAGGTTGTTGTTGAATTTGTTGGTGTTTTTCAATGTTGAGGTTGTTGAATTTGTTGGTGATTTTCAATATAGAGGTTGGTGTTGAATTTGTTGGTCATTTTCAATATTGAGGTTGTTGTTGAATTTGTTGGTGTTATGAATGAATTTTTTGAACTTTATGTGTTTTTCATTCTTGAGGTTGTTGCTGAATTTGTTGGTGATTTTCAATGTTGAGGTTGCTGAATTTGTTGGTGATTTTCAATATTGAGGTTGTCGTTGAGTTTGTTGGCTTTTTTCAATATTCAGGTTGTTGTTGAATTTGTTGGTGTTATCAATTTTATTTTTTGAACTTTTTTGTATTTTTGAACGTTGAGGTTGTTGTTGAATTTATTGTTGTTTTTCAATGTTGAGGTTGATGTTGAATTTACTTGTGCTTTTCAAAGTTGAGGTCGTTGAATTTGTTGGTGATTTTCAATATTGATGTTGTTGATGAATTTGTTGGTGATCTGAATGTTTTTTTTAAATTTTTTTGTGTTTTGCAAAGCTGAGGTTGTTGCTGAATTTGTTGTTGATACTCAGTGTTGAGGTTGTTGAATTTGTCTGTGTTTTCCAATGTTGAGGTTGTTGTTGAATTTGTTGGTGTTATCAATGTTATTTTTTGAACTTTTTTGTACTTTTGACAGTTGAGGTTGTTGTTGAACTTGTTGGGATTTTCAATATTGAGGTTGTTGTTGAAATTGTTGGCGTTTTTCAATGTTGAGGTTGTTGTTGTTATTGTTGATATTTTTCAATGTTGAAGTTGTTGTTGAAATTGTTGGTGTTTTTCAATGTTGATGTTGTTGAATTTGTTGGTGTTATCAATGTTTTCTTTTGAACTGTTTTGTGTTTTTCAATGTTGAGGTTGTTGAATCTGCTGGTGATTTTCAATATTGAGGATGTTGATGCATTTGTTCGTGTTATCAACATTTATTTTGTTGAACTTTTTTCTACTTTTAAAAGTTGAAGTTATTGTTGAATTTGTTGGGATTTTCAATATTGAGGTTGTTGCTGAAATTGTTGACGTTTTTCAATGTTGAGATTGTTGTTGAATTTGTTGGTGCTTTTCAATGTTGAGTTTGTTGTTGAATTTATTGGTGTTTTTCAATGTTGATGTTGTTGAATTTGTTGGTGATTTTCAACATTGAGCTTGTTTTTGAATTTGTTGGTGTAATCAATGTTTTTTTGTTGAACTTGGTTGTATTTTTAAAAGTTGAGGTTGTTTAATTTGTTGGTCTTTTTCAAGTTGAGGTCGTTGAAATTGTAGGTGATTTTCAATATTGAGGTTGTTGGTGAATTTGTTGGTGTTATGAATGGTTTTTTTTGAACTTTTTTGTGTTTTTCAAAGTTGAGTTTGTTGCTGAATTTGTTGGTGTTTTCCAATGTTGAGGTTGTTGTTGAATTTGTTGGTGTTTTCCAATGTTGAGGCTGTTGTTGAATTTGTTGGTGTTATCAATGTAATTTTTTGAACTTTTTTGTATTTTTGAAAGTTGAGGTTGTTGTTGCATTTGTTGGAGTTTTTCAATGTTGAGGTTGTTGTTGAATTTGTTGGTGCTTTTCAATGTTGAGGTTGTTGTTGAATTTGTTGGTGTTTTTCAATGTTGAGGTTGTTGAATTTGTTGGTGATTTTCAATATAGAGGTTGGTGTTGAATTTGTTGGTCATTTTCAATATTGAGGTTGTTGTTGAATTTGTTGGTGTTATGAATGAATTTTTTGAACTTTATGTGTTTTTCATTCTTGAGGTTGTTGCTGAATTTGTTGGTGATTTTCAATGTTGAGGTTGCTGAATTTGTTGGTGATTTTCAATATTGAGGTTGTCGTTGAGTTCGTTGGCTTTTTTCAATATTCAGGTTGTTGTTGAATTTGTTGGTGTTATCAATTTTATTTTTTGAACTTTTTTGTATTTTTGAACGTTGAGGTTGTTGTTGAATTTATTGTTGTTTTTCAATGTTGAGGTTGATGTTGAATTTACTTGTGCTTTTCAAAGTTGAGGTCGTTGAATTTGTTGGTGATTTTCAATATTGATGTTGTTGATGAATTTGTTGGTGTTCTGAATGTTTTTTTTAATTTTTTTTGTGTTTTGCAAAGCTGAGGTTGTTGCTGAATTTGTTGGTGATACTCAGTGTTGAGGTTGTTGAATTTGTCTGTGTTTTCCAATGTTGAGGTTGTTGTTGAATTTGTTGGTGTTATCAATGTTATTTTTTGAACTTTTTTGTACTTTTGAAAGTTGAGGTTGTTGTTGAACTTGTTGGGATTTTCAATATTGAGGTTGTTGTTGAAATTGTTGGCGTTTTTCAATGTTGAGGTTGTTGTTGTTATTGTTGATATTTTTCAATGTTGAAGTTGTTGTTGAAATTGTTGGTGTTTTTCAATGTTGATGTTGTTGAATTTGTTGGTGTTATCAATGTTTTCTTTTGAACTGTTTTGTGTTTTTCAATGTTGAGGTTGTTGAATCTGCTGGTGATTTTCAATATTGAGGATGTTGATGCATTTGTTCGTGTTATCAACATTTATTTTGTTGAACTTTTTTCTACTTTTAAAAGTTGAAGTTATTGTTGAATTTGTTGGGATTTTCAATATTGAGGTTGTTGCTGAAATTGTTGACGTTTTTCAATGTTGAGATTGTTGTTGAATTTGTTGGTGCTTTTCAATGTTGAGTTTGTTGTTGAATTTATTGGTGTTTTTCAATGTTGATGTTGTTGAATTTGTTGGTGATTTTCAACATTGAGCTTGTTTTTGAATTTGTTGGTGTAATCAATGTTTTTTTGTTGAACTTGGTTGTATTTTTAAAAGTTGAGGTTGTTTAATTTGTTGGTCTTTTTCAAGTTGAGGTCGTTGAAATTGTAGGTGATTTTCAATATTGAGGTTGTTGGTGAATTTGTTGGTGTTATGAATGGTTTTTTTTTGAACTTTTTTGTGTTTTTCAAAGTTGAGTTTGTTGCTGAATTTGTTGGTGTTTTCCAATGTTGAGGTTGTTGTTGAATTTGTTGGTGTTTTCCAATGTTGAGGCTGTTGTTGAATTTGTTGGTGTTATCAATGCAATTTTTTGAACTTTTTTGTATTTTTGAAAGTTGAGGTTGTTGTTGCATTTGTTGGAGTTTTTCAATGTTGAGGTTGTTGTTGAATTTGTTGGTGCTTTTCAATGTTGAGGTTGTTGTTGAATTTGTTGGTGTTTTTCAATGTTGAGGTTGTTGAATTTGTTGGTGATTTTCAATATAGAGGTTGGTGTTGAATTTGTTGGTCATTTTCAATATTGAGGTTGTTGTTGAATTTGTTGGTGTTATGAATGAATTTTTTGAACTTTATGTGTTTTTCATTCTTGAGGTTGTTGCTGAATTTGTTGGTGATTTTCAATGTTGAGGTTGCTGAATTTGTTGGTGATTTTCAATATTGAGGTTGTCGTTGAGTTTGTTGGCTTTTTTCAATATTCAGGTTGTTGTTGAATTTGTTGGTGTTATCAATTTTATTTTTTGAACTTTTTTGTATTTTTGAACGTTGAGGTTGTTGTTGAATTTATTGTTGTTTTTCAATGTTGAGGTTGATGTTGAATTTACTTGTGCTTTTCAAAGTTGAGGTCGTTGAATTTGTTGGTGATTTTCAATATTGATGTTGTTGATGAATTTGTTGGTGTTCTGAATGTTTTTTTTAATTTTTTTTGTGTTTTGCAAAGCTGAGGTTGTTGCTGAATTTGTTGGTGATACTCAGTGTTGAGGTTGTTGAATTTGTCTGTGTTTTCCAATGTTGAGGTTGTTGTTGAATCTGTTGGTGTTATCAATGTTATTTTTTGAACTTTTTTGTACTTTTGACAGTTGAGGTTGTTGTTGAACTTGTTTGGATTTTCAATATTGAGGTTGTTGTTGAAATTGTTGGCGTTTTTCAATGTTGAGGTTGTTGTTGTTATTGTTGATATTTTTCAATGTTGAAGTTGTTGTTGAAATTGTTGGTGTTTTTCAATGTTGATGTTGTTGAATTTGTTGGTGTTATCAATGTTTTCTTTTGAACTGTTTTGTGTTTTTCAATGTTGAGGTTGTTGAATCTGCTGGTGATTTTCAATATTGAGGATGTTGATGCATTTGTTCGTGTTATCAACATTTATTTTGTTGAACTTTTTTCTACTTTTAAAAGTTGAAGTTATTGTTGAATTTGTTGGGATTTTCAATATTGAGGTTGCTGCTGAAATTGTTGACGTTTTTCAATGTTGAGATTGTTGTTGAATTTGTTGGTGCTTTTCAATGTTGAGTTTGTTGTTGAATTTATTGGTGTTTTTCAATGTTGATGTTGTTGAATTTGTTGGTGATTTTCAACATTGAGCTTGTTTTTGAATTTGTTGGTGTAATCAATGTTTTTTTGTTGAACTTGGTTGTATTTTTAAAAGTTGAGGTTGTTTAATTTGTTGGTCTTTTTCAAGTTGAGGTCGTTGAAATTGTAGGTGATTTTCAATATTGAGGTTGTTGGTGAATTTGTTGGTGTTATGAATGGTTTTTTTTGAACTTTTTTGTGTTTTTCAAAGTTGAGTTTGTTGCTGAATTTGTTGGTGTTTTCCAATGTTGAGGTTGTTGTTGAATTTGTTGGTGTTTTCCAATGTTGAGGCTGTTGTTGAATTTGTTGGTGTTATCAATGTAATTTTTTGAACTTTTTTGTATTTTTGAAAGTTGAGGTTGTTGTTGCATTTGTTGGAGTTTTTCAATGTTGAGGTTGTTGTTGAATTTGTTGGTGCTTTTCAATGTTGAGGTTGTTGTTGAATTTGTTGGTGTTTTTCAATGTTGAGGTTGTTGAATTTGTTGGTGATTTTCAATATAGAGGTTGGTGTTGAATTTGTTGGTCATTTTCAATATTGAGGTTGTTGTTGAATTTGTTGGTGTTATGAATGAATTTTTTGAACTTTATGTGTTTTTCATTCTTGAGGTTGTTGCTGAATTTGTTGGTGATTTTCAATGTTGAGGTTGCTGAATTTGTTGGTGATTTTCAATATTGAGGTTGTCGTTGAGTTTGTTGGCTTTTTTCAATATTCAGGTTGTTGTTGAATTTGTTGGTGTTATCAATTTTATTTTTTGAACTTTTTTGTATTTTTGAACGTTGAGGTTGTTGTTGAATTTATTGTTGTTTTTCAATGTTGAGGTTGATGTTGAATTTACTTGTGCTTTTCAAAGTTGAGGTCGTTGAATTTGTTGGTGATTTTCAATATTGATGTTGTTGATGAATTTGTTGGTGTTCTGAATGTTTTTTTTAAATTTTTTTGTGTTTTGCAAAGCTGAGGTTGTTGCTGAATTTGTTGGTGATACTCAGTGTTGAGGTTGTTGAATTTGTCTGTGTTTTCCAATGTTGAGGTTGTTGTTGAATTTGTTGGTGTTATCAATGTTATTTTTTGAACTTTTTTGTACTTTTGAAAGTTGAGGTTGTTGTTGAACTTGTTGGGATTTTCAATATTGAGGTTGTTGTTGAAATTGTTGGCGTTATTCAATGTTGAGGTTGTTGTTGTTATTGTTGATATTTTTCAATGTTGAAGTTGTTGTTGAAAATGTTGGTGTTTTTCAATGTTGATGTTGTTGAATTTGTTGGTGTTATCAATGTTTTCTTTTGAACTGTTTTGTGTTTTTCAATGTTGAGGTTGTTGAATCTGCTGGTGATTTTCAATATTGAGGATGTTGATGCATTTGTTCGTGTTATCAACATTTATTTTGTTGAACTTTTTTCTACTTTTAAAAGTTGAAGTTATTGTTGAATTTGTTGGGATTTTCAATATTGAGGTTGTTGCTGAAATTGTTGACGTTTTTCAATGTTGAGATTGTTGTTGAATTTGTTGGTGCTTTTCAATGTTGAGTTTGTTGTTGAATTTATTGGTGTTTTTCAATGTTGATGTTGTTGAATTTGTTGGTGATTTTCAACATTGAGCTTGTTTTTGAATTTGTTGGTGTAATCAATGTTTTTTTGTTGAACTTGGTTGTATTTTTAAAAGTTGAGGTTGTTTAATTTGTTGGTCTTTTTCAAGTTGAGGTCGTTGAAATTGTAGGTGATTTTCAATATTGAGGTTGTTGGTGAATTTGTTGGTGTTATGAATGGTTTTTTTTGAACTTTTTTGTGTTTTTCAAAGTTGAGTTTGTTGCTGAATTTGTTGGTGTTTTCCAATGTTGAGGTTGTTGTTGAATTTGTTGGTGTTTTCCAATGTTGAGGCTGTTGTTGAATTTGTTGGTGTTATCAATGTAATTTTTTGAACTTTTTTGTATTTTTGAAAGTTGAGGTTGTTGTTGCATTTGTTGGAGTTTTTCAATGTTGAGGTTGTTGTTGAATTTGTTGGTGCTTTTCAATGTTGAGGTTGTTGTTGAATTTGTTGGTGTTTTTCAATGTTGAGGTTGTTGAATTTGTTGGTGATTTTCAATATAGAGGTTGGTGTTGAATTTGTTGGTCATTTTCAATATTGAGGTTGTTGTTGAATTTGTTGGTGTTATGAATGAATTTTTTGAACTTTATGTGTTTTTCATTCTTGAGGTTGTTGCTGAATTTGTTGGTGATTTTCAATGTTGAGGTTGCTGAATTTGTTGGTGATTTTCAATATTGAGGTTGTCGTTGAGTTTGTTGGCTTTTTTCAATATTCAGGTTGTTGTTGAATTTGTTGGTGTTATCAATTTTATTTTTTGAACTTTTTTGTATTTTTGAACGTTGAGGTTGTTGTTGAATTTATTGTTGTTTTTCAATGTTGAGGTTGATGTTGAATTTACTTGTGCTTTTCAAAGTTGAGGTCGTTGAATTTGTTGGTGATTTTCAATATTGATGTTGTTGATGAATTTGTTGGTGTTCTGAATGTTTTTTTTAATTTTTTTTGTGTTTTGCAAAGCTGAGGTTGTTGCTGAATTTGTTGGTGATACTCAGTGTTGAGGTTGTTGAATTTGTCTGTGTTTTCCAATGTTGAGGTTGTTGTTGAATTTGTTGGTGTTATCAATGTTATTTTTTGAACTTTTTTGTACTTTTGACAGTTGAGGTTGTTGTTGAACTTGTTGGGATTTTCAATATTGAGGTTGTTGTTGAAATTGTTGGCGTTTTTCAATGTTGAGGTTGTTGTTGTTATTGTTGATATTTTTCAATGTTGAAGTTGTTGTTGAAATTGTTGGTGTTTTTCAATGTTGATGTTGTTGAATTTGTTGGTGTTATCAATGTTTTCTTTTGAACTGTTTTGTGTTTTTCAATGTTGAGGTTGTTGAATCTGCTGGTGATTTTCAATATTGAGGATGTTGATGCATTTGTTCGTGTTATCAACATTTATTTTGTTGAACTTTTTTCTACTTTTAAAAGTTGAAGTTATTGTTGAATTTGTTGGGATTTTCAATATTGAGGTTGTTGCTGAAATTGTTGACGTTTTTCAATGTTGAGATTGTTGTTGAATTTGTTGGTGCTTTTCAATGTTGAGTTTGTTGTTGAATTTATTGGTGTTTTTCAATGTTGATGTTGTTGAATTTGTTGGTGATTTTCAACATTGAGCTTGTTTTTGAATTTGTTGGTGTAATCAATGTTTTTTTGTTGAACTTGGTTGTATTTTTAAAAGTTGAGGTTGTTTAATTTGTTGGTCTTTTTCAAGTTGAGGTCGTTGAAATTGTAGGTGATTTTCAATATTGAGGTTGTTGGTGAATTTGTTGGTGTTATGAATGGTTTTTTTTGAACTTTTTTGTGTTTTTCAAAGTTGAGTTTGTTGCTGAATTTGTTGGTGTTTTCCAATGTTGAGGTTGTTGTTGAATTTGTTGGTGTTTTCCAATGTTGAGGCTGTTGTTGAATTTGTTGGTGTTATCAATGCAATTTTTTGAACTTTTTTGTATTTTTGAAAGTTGAGGTTGTTGTTGCATTTGTTGGAGTTTTTCAATGTTGAGGTTGTTGTTGAATTTGTTGGTGCTTTTCAATGTTGAGGTTGTTGTTGAATTTGTTGGTGTTTTTCAATGTTGAGGTTGTTGAATTTGTTGGTGATTTTCAATATAGAGGTTGGTGTTGAATTTGTTGGTCATTTTCAATATTGAGGTTGTTGTTGAATTTGTTGGTGTTATGAATGAATTTTTTGAACTTTATGTGTTTTTCATTCTTGAGGTTGTTGCTGAATTTGTTGGTGATTTTCAATGTTGAGGTTGCTGAATTTGTTGGTGATTTTCAATATTGAGGTTGTCGTTGAGTTTGTTGGCTTTTTTCAATATTCAGGTTGTTGTTGAATTTGTTGGTGTTATCAATTTTATTTTTTGAACTTTTTTGTATTTTTGAACGTTGAGGTTGTTGTTGAATTTATTGTTGTTTTTCAATGTTGAGGTTGATGTTGAATTTACTTGTGCTTTTCAAAGTTGAGGTCGTTGAATTTGTTGGTGATTTTCAATATTGATGTTGTTGATGAATTTGTTGGTGTTCTGAATGTTTTTTTTAAATTTTTTTGTGTTTTGCAAAGCTGAGGTTGTTGCTGAATTTGTTGGTGATACTCAGTGTTGAGGTTGTTGAATTTGTCTGTGTTTTCCAATGTTGAGGTTGTTGTTGAATTTGTTGGTGTTATCAATGTTATTTTTTGAACTTTTTTGTACTTTTGACAGTTGAGGTTGTTGTTGAACTTGTTGGGATTTTCAATATTGAGGTTGTTGTTGAAATTGTTGGCGTTTTTCAATGTTGAGGTTGTTGTTGTTATTGTTGATATTTTTCAATGTTGAAGTTGTTGTTGAAATTGTTGGTGTTTTTCAATGTTGATGTTGTTGAATTTGTTGGTGTTATCAATGTTTTCTTTTGAACTGTTTTGTGTTTTTCAATGTTGAGGTTGTTGAATCTGCTGGTGATTTTCAATATTGAGGATGTTGATGCATTTGTTCGTGTTATCAACATTTATTTTGTTGAACTTTTTTCTACTTTTAAAAGTTGAAGTTATTGTTGAATTTGTTGGGATTTTCAATATTGAGGTTGCTGCTGAAATTGTTGACGTTTTTCAATGTTGAGATTGTTGTTGAATTTGTTGGTGCTTTTCAATGTTGAGTTTGTTGTTGAATTTATTGGTGTTTTTCAATGTTGATGTTGTTGAATTTGTTGGTGATTTTCAACATTGAGCTTGTTTTTGAATTTGTTGGTGTAATCAATGTTTTTTTGTTGAACTTGGTTGTATTTTTAAAAGTTGAGGTTGTTTAATTTGTTGGTCTTTTTCAAGTTGAGGTCGTTGAAATTGTAGGTGATTTTCAATATTGAGGTTGTTGGTGAATTTGTTGGTGTTATGAATGGTTTTTTTTGAACTTTTTTGTGTTTTTCAAAGTTGAGTTTGTTGCTGAATTTGTTGGTGTTTTCCAATGTTGAGGTTGTTGTTGAATTTGTTGGTGTTTTCCAATGCTGAGGCTGTTGTTGAATTTGTTGGTGTTATCAATGTAATTTTTTGAACTTTTTTGTATTTTTGAAAGTTGAGGTTGTTGTTGCATTTGTTGGAGTTTTTCAATGTTGAGGTTGTTGTTGAATTTGTTGGTGCTTTTCAATGTTGAGGTTGTTGTTGAATTTGTTGGTGTTTTTCAATGTTGAGGTTGTTGAATTTGTTGGTGATTTTCAATATAGAGGTTGGTGTTGAATTTGTTGGTCATTTTCAATATTGAGGTTGTTGTTGAATTTGTTGGTGTTATGAATGAATTTTTTGAACTTTATGTGTTTTTCATTCTTGAGGTTGTTGCTGAATTTGTTGGTGATTTTCAATGTTGAGGTTGCTGAATTTGTTGGTGATTTTCAATATTGAGGTTGTCGTTGAGTTTGTTGGCTTTTTTCAATATTCAGGTTGTTGTTGAATTTGTTGGTGTTATCAATTTTATTTTTTGAACTTTTTTGTATTTTTGAACGTTGAGGTTGTTGTTGAATTTATTGTTGTTTTTCAATGTTGAGGTTGATGTTGAATTTACTTGTGCTTTTCAAAGTTGAGGTCGTTGAATTTGTTGGTGATTTTCAATATTGATGTTGTTGATGAATTTGTTGGTGTTCTGAATGTTTTTTTTAAATTTTTTTGTGTTTTGCAAAGCTGAGGTTGTTGCTGAATTTGTTGGTGATACTCAGTGTTGAGGTTGTTGAATTTGTCTGTGTTTTCCAATGTTGAGGTTGTTGTTGAATTTGTTGGTGTTATCAATGTTATTTTTTGAACTTTTTTGTACTTTTGAAAGTTGAGGTTGTTGTTGAACTTGTTGGGATTTTCAATATTGAGGTTGTTGTTGAAATTGTTGGCGTTATTCAATGTTGAGGTTGTTGTTGTTATTGTTGATATTTTTCAATGTTGAAGTTGTTGTTGAAAATGTTGGTGTTTTTCAATGTTGATGTTGTTGAATTTGTTGGTGTTATCAATGTTTTCTTTTGAACTGTTTTGTGTTTTTCAATGTTGAGGTTGTTGAATCTGCTGGTGATTTTCAATATTGAGGATGTTGATGCATTTGTTCGTGTTATCAACATTTATTTTGTTGAACTTTTTTCTACTTTTAAAAGTTGAAGTTATTGTTGAATTTGTTGGGATTTTCAATATTGAGGTTGTTGCTGAAATTGTTGACGTTTTTCAATGTTGAGATTGTTGTTGAATTTGTTGGTGCTTTTCAATGTTGAGTTTGTTGTTGAATTTATTGGTGTTTTTCAATGTTGATGTTGTTGAATTTGTTGGTGATTTTCAACATTGAGCTTGTTTTTGAATTTGTTGGTGTAATCAATGTTTTTTTGTTGAACTTGGTTGTATTTTTAAAAGTTGAGGTTGTTTAATTTGTTGGTCTTTTTCAAGTTGAGGTCGTTGAAATTGTAGGTGCTTTTCAATGTTGAGTTTGTTGTTGAATTTATTGGTGTTTTTCAATGTTGATGTTGTTGAATTTGTTGGTGATTTTCAACATTGAGCTTGTTTTTGAATTTGTTGGTGTAATCAATGTTTTTTTGTTGAACTTGGTTTTATTTTTAAAAGTTGAGGTTGTTTAATTTGTTGGTCTTTTTCAAGTTGAGGTCGTTGAAATTGTAGGTGATTTTCAATATTGAGGTTGTTGGTGAATTTGTTGGTGTTATGAATGGTTTTTTTTGAACTTTTTTGTGTTTTTCAAAGTTGAGTTTGTTGCTGAATTTGTTGGTGTTTTCCAATGTTGAGGTTGTTGTTGAATTTGTTGGTGTTTTCCAATGTTGAGGCTGTTGTTGAATTTGTTGGTGTTATCAATGTAATTTTTTGAACTTTTTTGTATTTTTGAAAGTTGAGGTTGTTGTTGCATTTGTTGGAGTTTTTCAATGTTGAGGTTGTTGTTGAATTTGTTGGTGCTTTTCAATGTTGAGGTTGTTGTTGAATTTGTTGGTGTTTTTCAATGTTGAGGTTGTTGAATTTGTTGGTGATTTTCAATATAGAGGTTGGTGTTGAATTTGTTGGTCATTTTCAATATTGAGGTTGTTGTTGAATTTGTTGGTGTTATGAATGAATTTTTTGAACTTTATGTGTTTTTCATTCTTGAGGTTGTTGCTGAATTTGTTGGTGATTTTCAATGTTGAGGTTGCTGAATTTGTTGGTGATTTTCAATATTGAGGTTGTCGTTGAGTTTGTTGGCTTTTTTCAATATTCAGGTTGTTGTTGAATTTGTTGGTGTTATCAATTTTATTTTTTGAACTTTTTTGTATTTTTGAACGTTGAGGTTGTTGTTGAATTTATTGTTGTTTTTCAATGTTGAGGTTGATGTTGAATTTACTTGTGCTTTTCAAAGTTGAGGTCGTTGAATTTGTTGGTGATTTTCAATATTGATGTTGTTGATGAATTTGTTGGTGTTCTGAATGTTTTTTTTAATTTTTTTTGTGTTTTGCAAAGCTGAGGTTGTTGCTGAATTTGTTGGTGATACTCAGTGTTGAGGTTGTTGAATTTGTCTGTGTTTTCCAATGTTGAGGTTGTTGTTGAATTTGTTGGTGTTATCAATGTTATTTTTTGAACTTTTTTGTACTTTTGACAGTTGAGGTTGTTGTTGAACTTGTTGGGATTTTCAATATTGAGGTTGTTGTTGAAATTGTTGGCGTTTTTCAATGTTGAGGTTGTTGTTGTTATTGTTGATATTTTTCAATGTTGAAGTTGTTGTTGAAATTGTTGGTGTTTTTCAATGTTGATGTTGTTGAATTTGTTGGTGTTATCAATGTTTTCTTTTGAACTGTTTTGTGTTTTTCAATGTTGAGGTTGTTGAATCTGCTGGTGATTTTCAATATTGAGGATGTTGATGCATTTGTTCGTGTTATCAACATTTATTTTGTTGAACTTTTTTCTACTTTTAAAAGTTGAAGTTATTGTTGAATTTGTTGGGATTTTCAATATTGAGGTTGTTGCTGAAATTGTTGACGTTTTTCAATGTTGAGATTGTTGTTGAATTTGTTGGTGCTTTTCAATGTTGAGTTTGTTGTTGAATTTATTGGTGTTTTTCAATGTTGATGTTGTTGAATTTGTTGGTGATTTTCAACATTGAGCTTGTTTTTGAATTTGTTGGTGTAATCAATGTTTTTTTGTTGAACTTGGTTTTATTTTTAAAAGTTGAGGTTGTTTAATTTGTTGGTCTTTTTCAAGTTGAGGTCGTTGAAATTGTAGGTGATTTTCAATATTGAGGTTGTTGGTGAATTTGTTGGTGTTATGAATGGTTTTTTTTGAACTTTTTTGTGTTTTTCAAAGTTGAGTTTGTTGCTGAATTTGTTGGTGTTTTCCAATGTTGAGGTTGTTGTTGAATTTGTTGGTGTTTTCCAATGCTGAGGCTGTTGTTGAATTTGTTGGTGTTATCAATGTAATTTTTTGAACTTTTTTGTATTTTTGAAAGTTGAGGTTGTTGTTGCATTTGTTGGAGTTTTTCAATGTTGAGGTTGTTGTTGAATTTGTTGGTGCTTTTCAATGTTGAGGTTGTTGTTGAATTTGTTGGTGTTTTTCAATGTTGAGGTTGTTGAATTTGTTGGTGATTTTCAATATAGAGGTTGGTGTTGAATTTGTTGGTCATTTTCAATATTGAGGTTGTTGTTGAATTTGTTGGTGTTATGAATGAATTTTTTGAACTTTATGTGTTTTTCATTCTTGAGGTTGTTGCTGAATTTGTTGGTGATTTTCAATGTTGAGGTTGCTGAATTTGTTGGTGATTTTCAATATTGAGGTTGTCGTTGAGTTTGTTGGCTTTTTTCAATATTCAGGTTGTTGTTGAATTTGTTGGTGTTATCAATTTTATTTTTTGAACTTTTTTGTATTTTTGAACGTTGAGGTTGTTGTTGAATTTATTGTTGTTTTTCAATGTTGAGGTTGATGTTGAATTTACTTGTGCTTTTCAAAGTTGAGGTCGTTGAATTTGTTGGTGATTTTCAATATTGATGTTGTTGATGAATTTGTTGGTGTTCTGAATGTTTTTTTTAAATTTTTTTGTGTTTTGCAAAGCTGAGGTTGTTGCTGAATTTGTTGGTGATACTCAGTGTTGAGGTTGTTGAATTTGTCTGTGTTTTCCAATGTTGAGGTTGTTGTTGAATTTGTTGGTGTTATCAATGTTATTTTTTGAACTTTTTTGTACTTTTGACAGTTGAGGTTGTTGTTGAACTTGTTGGGATTTTCAATATTGAGGTTGTTGTTGAAATTGTTGGCGTTATTCAATGTTGAGGTTGTTGTTGTTATTGTTGATATTTTTCAATGTTGAAGTTGTTGTTGAAATTGTTGGTGTTTTTCAATGTTGATGTTGTTGAATTTGTTGGTGTTATCAATGTTTTCTTTTGAACTGTTTTGTATTTTTCAATGTTGAGGTTGTTGAATCTGCTGGTGATTTTCAATATTGAGGATGTTGATGCATTTGTTCGTGTTATCAACATTTATTTTGTTGAACTTTTTTCTACTTATAAAAGTTGAAGTTATTGTTGAATTTGTTGGGATTTTCAATATTGAGGTTGTTGCTGAAATTGTTGACGTTTTTCAATGTTGAGGTTGTTGTTGAATTTGTTGGTGCTTTTCAATGTTGAGTTTGTTGTTGAATTTATTGGTGTTTTTCAATGTTGATGTTGTTGAATTTGTTGGTGATTTTCAATATTGAGCTTGTTTTTGAATTTGTTGGTGTAATCAATGTTTTTTTTTGTTGAACTTGGTTGTATTTTTAAAAGTTGAGGTTGTTTAATTTGTTGGTCTTTTTCAAGTTGAGGTCGTTGAAATTGTAGGTGATTTTCAATATTGAGGTTGTTGGTGAAGTTGTTGGTGTTATGAATGGTTTTTTTTGAACTTTTTTGTGTTTTTCAAAGTTGAGGTTGTTACTGAATTTGTTGGTGATATTCAATGTTGAGGATGTTGAATTTGTTGGTGATTTTCAATATTGAGGTTGTTGTTGTATTTGTTTGTGTTTTTCAATGTTGAGGTTGTTGTTGAAGTTGTTGGTGTTTTTCAATGTTGAGGTTGTTGTTGCATTTGTTCGTGTTTTTCAATGTTGAAGTTGTTGTTGAATTTGCTGGTGTTTTTCAAAGTTGAGGTCGTTGAATTTGTTGGTGATTTTCAATATTGAGGTTGTTGTTGAATTTTTGGTGTTATCAATGGATTTTTTTGAACTTTTTTGTGTTTTTCAAAGTTGAGGTTTTTGCTGAATTTATTGATGTTATCAATGTTTATTTTGTTGAACTTTTTTGTACTTTTAAAAATTGAGGTTGATTTTGAATTTGTTGGTGTTTTTCATTTTTGACGTTGTTGTTGGATTTGTTTGTGCTTTTCAAAGTTGAGGTCGTTGAATTTGTTGGTGATTTTCAATATTGAGGTTGTTGTTGAATTTGTTAGTGTTACCAATGTTTTTTTTTAAATTTTTTGTGTTTTTCAAAGTTGAGGTTGTTGCTGAATTTGTTGGAGATATACAGTTTTTGAATTTTTTGGCGTTTTTCAATGTTTACGTTGTTGTTGAATTTGTTGGTGATTTTCAATATTGAGGTTGATTTTGAATTTGTTGGTGCTATCAATGTTATTTTTTGAACTTTTTTGTATTTTTCAATGTTGAGGTTGTTGTTGAATTTGTTGGTATTTTTCAATGTTGAGGTTGTTGATGAATTTGTTGGTGATTTTCAATATTGAGGTTGTTGTTGAATTGGATAGCGTCATCAATGTTTATTTTGTAGAACTTGTATGTATTACTAAAAGTTGTGGTTGTTGTTCAATTTGTTAGTGTTTTTCATAGTTGAGATCGTTGAATTTGATGGTGATTATCAATATTGAGGTTGTTGTTGAATTTGTTGGTGTTATGAATGGTTTTTTTAAACCTCTTTGTGTTTTTCAAAGCTGAAGTTGTTGCTGAATTTGTTGGTGATATTCAATGTTGAGGTTGATGAATTTGCTGGTGATTTTCAATACTGAGGTTGTTGATGATTTTGTTGTCGTTTTTCAATGTTGAGGTTGTTGTTGAATTTGTTGGTCATTTTCAATATTGAGGTTATTGTGAATTTGTTGTTGTTATCAGTGTTGTCTTTTGAACTTTTTTGTATTTTTCAATGTTGAGGTTGTTGTTGATTTGTTTGCTTTTTTTCAATGTTGCGGTTATTGTTGAATTTTTTGCTGTTTTTCATTGTTGTGGTTGTTGTTGAATTTGTTGTTGTTTTTCAATGTTGAGGTTGTTGATGAATTTGTTGTTGTTTTTCAATGTTGAGGTTGTTGTTGAATTTGTTTAAGTTTATCATTGTTGAGGTCGTTGAATTGGTTGGTGATTTTCAAAATTGAGGATGTTGTTCAATTTGTTGGTGTTTTTCATTGTTGAGTTTGTTGTTGAATTTGTTGGTGTTTTTCAATGTTGAGGTTGTTGATGAATTTGTTGTTGTTTTTCAATGTTGAGGTTGTTGTTGAATTTGTTTAAGTTTATCATTGTTGAGGTCGTTGAATTGGTTGGTGATTTTCAAAATTGAGGATGTTGTTCAATTTGTTGGTGTTTTTCATTGTTGAGTTTGTTGTTGAATTTGTTGGTGTTTTTCAATGTTGAGGTTGTTGTTGAATTTGTTGGTGTTCTTCAATGTTGAGGATGTTGTTGAATTTGTTCGTGTTTTTCATTGTTGAGGTTGTTGTTGAATTAGTTGATGTTATCAATGTTTTTTGTTGAACTTGTTTGAATTTTTAAAAGTTAAGGATGTTGTTGAATTTGCAGGGGTTTTTCAAGGTTGAGGTTGTTGAATTTGTTGGTGATTTTCAAAGTTGAGGTGGTTGCTGAATATATTGGTGTTTTCAATATTTATTTTGTTGAACTTTATTGCACTTTTGAAATTTGAGGTTGATTTTGAATTTGTTGGTGTTTTTCAATGTTGAGGATGTTGTTGAATTTGTTGCTGTTATCAATGTTATTTTTTCAACTTTTTTGTACTTTGAAAAGATGAGGTTGTTGTTGAATTTGTTGGTGTTTTTCAATGTTGAAGTTGTTGATGAATTTGTTGGTGTTATTCAATGTTGAGGTTGTTGTTGAATTTTTTGGTGTTTTTCAATATTGAGGTTGTTGTTGAATTTGTTGTTTTTTTTAATCTTGAGGTCGTTGAATTTGTTGGTGATTTTCATTATTAAAGTTGTTGTTGAATTTGTTGGTGTTATGAATGTTATTTTTTGAAATATTTTGTGTTTTTCAATGTTGAGATTGTTGAATTTGTTGGTGATTTTCAAAGTTGAGGTTGTTGCTGAATATATTGGCGTTATCAATGTTTATTTTGTTGAACTTTCTTGTACTTTTAAAAGTTGAGGTTGATTTTGAATTTGTTGGTGTTTTTCATTGTTGAGGTTGTTGTTGTATTTGTTGGTGTTTTTCAATGTTGAGGTTGTTGTTGAATTTGTTGGTGTTTTTATATGTTGAGGTTGTTGCTGAATTTTTTGGTGTTTTTCAATGTTGAGGTTGTCGTTGAATTGGTGGGTGTTTATCAATGTTGAGGTTGATGTTGAAAGTTTTGCTGTTATCAATGTTATTTTTGAACTTTTTTGTGTTTTTGAACGTTGAGGTTGTTGTTTAATTTGTTGTTGTTTTTCAATGTTGAGGTTGATGTTGAATTTACTTGTGTTTTTCAAAATTGAGGTCGTTGAATTTGTTGGTGATTTTCAAAATTGATGTTGTTGTTGAACTTCTTGGTATTATCAATGTTTTTTTTGTTGAAGTTGTTTGTATTTTTGAAAGTTGAGGTTGTTGTTGAATTTGATGGTGTTTTTCAAAGTTAAGGTCGTTGAATTTATTGGTGATTTTCAATATTAAGGTTGTTGTTGAAATTGTTGGTGCTTTTTATTGTTGAGGTTGTAATTGAATTTGTTGGTGTTATCAATGTTGTTTTTTCAACTTTTTTGTACTTTTAAAAGTTGAGGTTGATGTTGAATTTGTTGCTGTTTTTCAATGTTGAGGCTGTTGTGAATTTGTTGGTGATATTCAGTGTTGAGGTTTTTGAATTTGTTGGTGATATTCAATATCGAGTTTGTCGTTGAATTTGTAGGCGTTTTTCAATGTTGAGGTTGTTGTTGAATTTGTTGTTGTTTTTCAGTGTTGAGGTTGTTGTTGAATTTGTTCGAGTTATCAATGCTTTTTGTTGAACTTGTTTGTATTTTTAAAAGTTAAAGTTGTTGTTGAATTTGTTGGTGTTTTTCAATGATGAGGTTGTTGCTGACTTTGTTGGCCTTATCAATGTTCTTTTTTCAACTTTTCTGTACTTTTAAAAGTTGAGGTTTTTGTTGAATTTGTTGGTTTTTTTCTTTGTTGAGGTTGTTGATGAATTTGTTGGTGTTTCTCAATGTTGAGGTTGTTGTTGAATTTGTTGGTGTTTTTCAATGTTGAGGTTGTTGTTGAATTTGTTGGTGTTTTTCAACGTTGATTTTGTTGATGAATTTGTTCGTGTTATCAATTTTTTTTTGAACTTATTTGTGTTTTCCAAAGTTGAGGTTCATGCTGAATTTCGTGGTTATATTCAATGTTGAGGTTGTTGAATTTGTTGGTGATTTTCAATATTGAGGTTGTTGTTAAATTTGTTGGTGTTATCAACATTTATTTTGTTGAACTTTTTTGTACTTTTAAAAGTTGCGGTTGTTGTTGAATGTGTTGGTGTTTTTTACTGTTGAGGTTGTTGTTGAATTTGTTGGTGTTATCAATGTTCTTTTTTCAACTTTTTTGTACTTTTAAAAGTTGAGGTTGTTGTTGATTTTTTGGCGTTTGTCAATGTTGAGTTTCTTGTTGAATTTGTTGGTGTTATCAATGGTTTTTTTGTTGAACTTGTTTGTATCTTTAAAAGTTGAGGTTTTTGTTGAATTTGTTGGTGTTTTTCAAAGTTTATGTCGTTGAATTTGTTGGTGATTTTCAATATTGAGGATGTTGTTGAATTTGTTTGCATTTTCCAATTTTGAGGTTGTTGTTGAATTTGTTGGTGTTTTTCAATGTTGAGGTTGTTGTTGAATTTGTTGATTTTTTTCAATGTAGAGGTTGTCGTTGAATTTGTTTCTGTTTTTCAATGTTGAGGTTGTTGAATATGTTAGTGATTTTCAAAGTTGAGGTTATTGCTGAATATATTGGTTGTTATCAATATTTATTTTGTTGAACTTTTTTGTACTTTTAAAAGTTGAGGTTGATTTTGAATTTGTTGGTGTTTTTCAATGTTGCGGTTGTTGTTGAATTTCTTGGTGTTTTTCATTGTTGAGGTCGTTGAATTTATTGGTGATTTTCAATATAGTGGTTGTTGTTGAATTTGTTGGTGTTATCAATGTTGTTTTTTCAACTTTTTTGTACTTTTAAAAGTTGAGGTTGATGTTGAATTTGTTGCTGTTTTTCAATGTTGAGGCTGTTGTGAATTTGTTGGTGATATTCAGTGTTGAGGTTTTTGAATTTGTTGGTGATATTCAATATCGAGTTTGTCGTTGAATTTGTAGGCGTTTTTCAATGTTGAGGTTGTTGTTGAATTTGTTGTTGTTTTTCAGTGTTGAGGTTGTTGTTGAATTTGTTCGAGTTATCAATGCTTTTTGTTGAACTTGTTTGTATTTTTAAAAGTTAAAGTTGTTGTTGAATTTGTTGGTGTTTTTCAATGATGAGGTTGTTGCTGACTTTGTTGGCCTTATCAATCTTCTTTTTTCAACTTTTCTGTACTTTTAAAAGTTGAGGTTTTTGTTGAATTTGTTGGTTTTTTTCTTTGTTGAGGTTGTTGATGAATTTGTTGGTGTTTCTCAATGTTGAGGTTGTTGTTGAATTTGTTGGTGTTTTTCAATGTTGAGGTTGTTGTTGAATTTGTTGGTGTTTTTCAACGTTGATTTTGTTGATGAATTTGTTCGTGTTATCAATTTTTTTTTGAACTTATTTGTGTTTTCCAAAGTTGAGGTTCATGCTGAATTTCGTGGTTATATTCAATGTTGAGGTTGTTGAATTTGTTGGTGATTTTCAATATTGAGGTTGTTGTTAAATTTGTTGGTGTTATCAACATTTATTTTGTTGAACTTTTTTGTACTTTTAAAAGTTGCGGTTGTTGTTGAATGTGTTGGTGTTTTTTACTGTTGAGGTTGTTGTTGAATTTGTTGGTGTTATCAATGTTCTTTTTTCAACTTTTTTGTACTTTTAAAAGTTGAGGTTGTTGTTGATTTTTTGGCGTTTGTCAATGTTGAGTTTCTTGTTGAATTTGTTGGTGTTATCAATGGTTTTTTTGTTGAACTTGTTTGTATCTTTAAAAGTTGAGGTTTTTGTTGAATTTGTTGGTGTTTTTCAAAGTTTATGTCGTTGAATTTGTTGGTGATTTTCAATATTGAGGATGTTGTTGAATTTGTTTGCATTTTCCAATTTTGAGGTTGTTGTTGAATTTGTTGGTGTTTTTCAATGTTGAGGTTGTTGTTGAATTTGTTGATTTTTTTCAATGTAGAGGTTGTCGTTGAATTTGTTTCTGTTTTTCAATGTTGAGGTTGTTGAATATGTTAGTGATTTTCAAAGTTGAGGTTATTGCTGAATATATTGGTTGTTATCAATATTTATTTTGTTGAACTTTTTTGTACTTTTAAAAGTTGAGGTTGATTTTGAATTTGTTGGTGTTTTTCAATGTTGCGGTTGTTGTTGAATTTCTTGGTGTTTTTCATTGTTGAGGTCGTTGAATTTATTGGTGATTTTCAATATAGTGGTTGTTGTTGAATTTGTTGGTGTTATCAATGGGCTTTTTTGAACTTTTTTATGTTTTTCAAAGTTAAGGTTGTGGCTGAATTTGTTGGTGATATTCAGTGTTCAGTTTGTTGAATTTTTTGGTGATTTTCAATATTGATTTTGTTGTTGAATTTGTTGGCGTTTTTCAATGTG
The DNA here is from genome assembly GCF_964194155.1 of Cetorhinus maximus. Taxonomy (NCBI): domain Eukaryota; kingdom Metazoa; phylum Chordata; class Chondrichthyes; order Lamniformes; family Cetorhinidae; genus Cetorhinus; species Cetorhinus maximus. Next base: position 123,185 of record NW_027596677.1, read on the forward strand.
GAGGTTGTTTTTGAATTTGTTGGTGTTTTTCAATGGTGAGGTTTTTGTTAATTTTTTTGGTGTTTTCATTGTTGAGTTGGTTGTTAAATTTGTTGGTGTTTTTAAATGTTGAGGTTGTTGTTGAATTTGTTTGTGATTTTCAATATTGAGGATGTATTTGAATTTGTTGTTGTTGTCAATGTTTATTTTGTTGAACATTTTTGTAGTTTTAAAAGTTGAGGTTGTTGCTGATTTTTTTTATTCTTTTTCAATGTTGATGTTGAATTTGTTGATGATTTTCAACATTGAGTTTGTTGTTGAATTTTTTGGTGTTATCAAGGTTTTTTTTGAACTTTTTTAGGTTTTTCAATGTTGAGGTTGTTGTTGAATTTGCAGGTGATTTTCAACATGGAGTTTGTTGTTGAATTTGTTGGTGTTATCAAGGTTTTTTTTGAACTTTTTTGGGTTTTTCAATGTTGAGGTTGTTGTTGAATTTGCAGGTGATTTTCAACATTGAGTTTGTTGCTGAATTTGATGGTGTTATCAATGTTTCTTGAACGTTTTTGTGTTTTTCAAAGTAGACGTTGTTGCTGAATTTCTTGCAGATATTCAGTGTAGAGGTTGTTTAATTTGTTGGTGACTTTCAATGTTGAGGTTGTTGTTGAATTTGTTGGTGATTTTCAATGGTGAGGTTTTTTTTGAATGTTCTGGTGTTTTCATTGTTGAGGTTGTTGTTAAATTTGTTGGTGTTACCAATATTCTTTTTTGAACTTTTTTATACTTTAAAAAGTTGAGGTTGTTGTTGAATTTGTTAGTGTTTTACAATGTTGAGGTTGTTGAATTTGTTGGTGATTTTCAACATTGAGTTTGTTGTTGAATTTGTTGTTGTTATCAATGGGTTTTTTTGTTGAACTTGTTTGTATTTTTAAAAGTTGAGGTTGTTGTTGAATTTGATGGTGTTTTTCAAAGTAAAGGTCGTTGAATTTGTTGGTGATTTTCAATATTAAGGTTGTTGTTGAATTTGTTGGTGCTTTTCATTGTTGAGCCTGTTGTTGAATTTGTTGGCGTTATCAATGTTCTTTTTTCAACTTTATTGTTCTTTTAAAAGTTGAGGTTGTTGTTGAATTTGTTGCTGTTTTTCAATGTTGAGGCTGTTGTGAATTTGTTGGTGATATTCAGTGTTGAGGTTATTGAATTTGTTGGTGATTTTCAATATTGAGTTTGTTGTTGAATTTGTTGGCGTTTTTCAATGTTGAGGTTGTTGTTGGATTTCTTGGCGTTTTTCAATGTCGATGTTGTTGTTGAATTTTTTTATGTTTTTCATCGTTGAGGTTGTTGCTGAATTTGTTGGCATTATCAATGTTCTTTTTTCAACTTTTTTGTACTTTTAAAAGTTGAGGTTTTTGTTGAATTTGTTGGTGTTCTTCAATGTTGAGGTTGTTGTTGAATTTGTTGGTATTTTTCAATATTGAGGTTGTTGTTCAGTTTTTTGGCATTTTTATAAGTTGAGGTCATTGAATCTGTTGGTGATTTTCAATATTGAGGTTGTCGTTTAATTTGATGGTGTTTCAATGTTATTTTTTGAACTTTTTTGCTTTTAAAAGCTGAGGTATATGTTGAATTTGTTGGTGTTTTTCAAAGTTGAAGTCTTTGAATTTGTTGGTGATTTTCAATATTGAGCTTGTTGTTCAATTTGTTCGTGTTATCAATGGTTTTTTTTTTAAATTCTTTGTGTTTTTCAAAGTTGAGCTTGTTGCTGAATTTGTTGGTGATATTCAGTGTTGAGGTTGTTGAATTTGTTTTTGATTTTCAATGTTGAGGTTGTTGTTGAATTTGTTGGCGTTTTTCAATGTTGAGCTTGTTGTTGAATTTATTGGTGTTTTTCAGTGTTGATTTTCTTGATGAATTTGTTGGCATTATCAATGTTCTTTTTTCAACTTTTTTGTACTTTTAAAAGTTGAGGTTGTTGTTGAATTTGTTGGTGTTTTTCAATGTTGAGGCTGTTGTGAATTTGTTGGTGATATTCAGTGTTGAGGTGATTGAATTTGTTGGTGATTTTCAATATTGAGTTTGTTGATGAATTTGTTGGCGTTTTTCAATGTTGAGGTTGTTGTTGAATTTGTTGGTGTTTTTCAATGTTGAGGTTGTTGTTGGATTTGTTGATGTTTTTCAATGTTGATGTTGTTGATGAATTTGTTGGTGTTATCAATGTTTATTTTGTTGAACATTTTTGTTCATTTAAAAGTCGAGGTTGATTTTGAATTTATTAATGTTTTTCATTGTTGAGGTTCTTATTGAATTTCTTGGCGTTTTTCAATGTTGAGGTTGTTGTTGAATTTGTTGGTGTTTTTCACTGTTGATTTTGTTGATGAATTTGTTGGTGTTATCAATTTTTTTTTGAACTTATTTCTGTTTTTCAAAGTTGAGGTTGTTTCTGAATTTCGTGGTGATATTCAGTGTTGAGGTTGTTGAATTTGTCGCTGATTTTCAATATTGAGGTTTTTGTTAAATTTGTTGGTGTTGTCAACGTTTATTTTGATGAACTTTTTTGTACTTTTAAAAGTTAAGGTTGTTGTTGAATTTGTTGGGATTTTCAATATTGAGGTTGTTGTTGAAATTGTTGGCATTTTACAATGTTGAGTTTGTTGTTGGCATTGTTGATGATTGTCAATATTGAGGTTGTTGTTGAATATGTTGGTGTTATAAATGTTATTTTTGAACTTTTTTGTATTTTTGAACGTTGAGGTTGCTGTTTAATTTGTTGTTGTTTTTCAGTGTTGAGGTTGATGTTGAATTAACTTGTGTTTTTCAAAATTGAGATCGTTGATTTTGTTGGTGATTTTCAATATTGAGGTTTTTGTTGCACTTCTTGGTGTTCTGAATGTTTTTTTTTAACTTTTTTGTGTTTTCCAATGTTGAGGTTGTTGTTGAATTTGTTGGTGTTATCAATGTAATTTTTTGAACTTTTTTGTATTTTTGAAAGTTGAGGTTGTTGTTGCATTTGTTGGTGTTTTTCAATGTTGAGGTTGTTGTTGAATTTATTGGTTTTTTTCAATGTTGAGGTTGTTGTTGAATTTGTTGGTGTTTTTCAATGTTGAGGTCGTTGAATTTGTTGGTGATTTTCAATATAGAGGTTGGTGTTGAATTTGTTGGTCATTTTCATTATTGAGGTTGTTGTTGAATTTGTTGGTGTTATGAATGCTTTTTTTGTACTTTTTTGTGTTTTTCATTCTTGAGGTTGTTGCTGAATTTGTTGGTGATTTTCAATGTTGAGGTTGTTGAATTTGTTGGTGATTTTCAATATTGAGGATGTCGTTGAATTTGTTGGCTTTTTTCAATATTCAGGTTGTTGTTGAATTTGTTGGTGTTATCAATTTTATTTTTTGAACTTTTTTGTATTTTTGAACGTTGAGGTTGTTGTTGAATTTATTTTTGTTTTTCAATGTTGAGGTTGATGTTGAATTTACTTGTGCTTTTCAAAGTTGAGGTCGTTGAATTTGTTGTTGATTTTCAATATTTAGGTTATTGATGAATTTGTTGGTGATATTCAACGTTAAGGTTGTTGAATTTGTTGGTGATTTTCAATATTGAGGTTGTTGTTGAATTTGTTGGTGTTCTGAATGTTTTTTTTTATTTGTTTGTATTTTTAAAAGCTGAGGTTGTTGCTGAATGTGTTGGTGATACTCAGTGTTGAGGTTGTTGAATTTGTCGGTGTTTTCCAATGTTGAGGTTGTTGTTGAATTTGTTGGTGTTATCAATGTTATTTTTTGAACTTTTTTGTACTTTTGAAAGTTGAGGTTGTTGTTGAATTTGTTGGGATTTTCAATATTGAGGTTGTTGTTGAAATTGTTGGTGTTTTTCAATGTTGAGGTTGTAGTTGAATTTGTTGGTGTTTTTCAATGTTCAGGTTATTGTTGAATTTGTTGACATTATCAATGTTATTTTTTGTTCTTTTTTGTATTTTTGAAAGCTGAGGTTGTTGTTGAATTTGTTGGTGATTTTCAATGTTGAGGTTGTTGTTGAATTTGTTGGTGTTTTTCAATGTTGAGGTCGTTGAATTTGTTCATAATTTTTAATATTCAGCTTGTTGTTGAATTTGATGATGTTATCAATGTTTTTTTTGTTGAACTTTTTTATACTTTTAAAAGTTGAGGTTGTTGTTGAATTTGTTGTGATTTTCCATAATGAGGTTGTTGTTGAAATTGTTGGCATTTTTCAATGTTGAGTTTGTTGTTGGAATTATTGGTGATTGTCAATATTGAGGTTGTTGTTGAACATGTTGGTGTTATCAATGTTATTTTGTGAACATTTTTCTATTTTTGAATGTTGTGGTTGTTGTTTAATTTGTTGTTGTTTTTCAATGTTGAGGTTGATGTTGAATTGACTTGTGCTTTTCAAAGTTGAGGTAGTTGAATTTGTTGGTGATTTTCAATATTGAGGTTGTTGTTGAATTTGTTGGTGTTATGAATGGTTTTTTTGAACTTTTTTGTGTTTTTCAATCTTGAGGTTGTTGTTGAATTTGTTGGTGATATTCAGTGTTTAGGTTGTTGAATTTGTCGGAGATTTTCAATATGAGGTTGTTGTTCAATTTGTTGCTGTTATCAATGTTTATTTTGTTGAACTTATTTGTACTTTTAAAAGTTGAGGTTGTTGTTGAATATATTGGGATTTTCAATATTGCGGTTGTTGTTGAAATTGATGGCGTTTTTCAATCTTGTGTTTGTTGTTGGTATTGTTGATGATTGTCAATATTGAGGTTTTTGTTGAACATGTTGGTGTTAGCAATGTTATTTTTTAAAAACTTTTTGTATTTTTCAAAGTTGAAGTTGTTTTTGAATTTGTTGCTGTTTTTCAATGTTGAGGTTGTCGTTGAATTTGTGGGTGTTTATGAATGTACAGGTTGTTGTTGAATTTTTTGCTGTTATCAATGTTATTTTTTCAACTTTTTTGTATTCTTGAACGTTGAGGTTGCTGTTTAATTTGTTGTTGTTTTTCAATGTTGAGGTTGATGCTGAATTCACTTGTGTTTTTCAATGTTGAGGTCGTTGAAATTGTTGGTGATTTTTAATATTGAGGTTGTTGTTGAATTTGTTGGTGTTCTGAATGTTTTTTTTTGAACTTTTTTGTGTTTTTCAAAGTTGAGGTTGTTATTGAATTTGTTGGTGTTTTTCAATGTTGAGGTTGTTGTTGAATTTGTTGGTGTTTATCAATGTTGAGGTTGTTGTTGAATTTGTTAGTGATTTTCAATATTGAAGTTGTTGTTGAATTTGTTGGTGATTTTCAATATTGAGTTTGTTGTTGAATTTGTTGGTGTTATGAATGTATTTTTTGAACTTTTTTGTGTTTTTCAAAGTTGAGGTTGTTGCTGAATTTGTTGGTGTTATTCAGTGTTGAGGTTGTTGAATATCTTGGTGATTTTCAATATTGAGGTTGTTGTTGAATTCGTTGTTGATTTTCAACATTGAATTTGTTGTTGAATTTTTAGGTGTTATCAATATTTTTCTGTTGAACTTGATGGTATTTTTAGAAGTTGAGGTTGTTATTGAATTTGTTTGTGTTTTTCAAATTTGCGGTCGTTGAAATTGTTGCTGATTTTCATTATTGAGGTTGTTGTTGAATCTGTTGGTGTTATCAATGGTTTTTTTTGAAATTTTTTGAGTTTTTCAAAGTTCAGGTTGTTGCTGAATTTGTTGGTGATGTTCAGTGATGAGGTTCTTGAATTTGTCGGTGATTTTCAATATTGAGGTTGTTGTTAAATTTGTTCGTGTTATCAACGTTTATTTTGTTGAACTGTTTTGTACTTTTAAAAGTTGAGGTTGTTGTTGAATTTGTTGGGATTTTCAATATTGATGTTGTTGTTGAAATTGATGGATTTTTTCAATGTTGAGTCTGTTGTTGGTATTGTTGATGATTGTCAATATTGAGGTTGTTGTTGCATATGTTGGTGTTATCAATGTTTTTTTTTGAAACTTTTTGTATTTTTCAAATTTAAAGCAGTTGTTGAATTTTTTGGTGTTTTTCAATGTTGAGGTTGTTGCTGAATTTATTGGTGTTTTTCAATGTTGAGCTTGTTGTTGAATTTGTTCGTGTTTTTCAATGTTGAGGTTGTTGTTGAATTTGTTGGTGTTATGAATGGTTTTTTTCAACTTTTTTGTGTTTTTCAATCTTGAGGTTGTTGCTGAATTTTTTGGTGATATTCAATGTTGAGGTTGTTGAATTTGTCGCTGATTTTCATTATTGAGGTTGTTGTTAAATTTGTTGGTGTTATCAATGTTTAATAAACTTTTTTGTGTTTTTCATTGTTGAGGTTGTTTTTGAATTTGTTGGTGTTTTTCAATGTTGATGTTGTTGTTCAATTTGCTGGTGTCTTTCACTCTTGTTAAAATTGTTATCAATATTTTTTTGTTGAACTTGTTTATATTTCTAAAAGTTAAGGTTGTTGTTGAATTTGTTCGTGTTTTTCAGTGTTGAGGTTGTTGAATTTGTTGGGGATTTTCAATATTGAGGTTGTTGTTCAAATTGTTGTCGTTTTTCAATGTTAAGTTTGTTGTTGAATATGTTGGTGTTTTTCAATGTTGATGTTGTTGATGAATTTGTTGGTGTTTTCAATGTTATTTTTTGAACTTTTTTGTATATTTTAAAGTTGAGGTTGTTCTTGAATTTGTTGGTGTTTTTCAAAGTTGAGGTCGTTGAATTTGATGAGGATTTTCAATATTGAGGTTGTTGTTGAATTTGTTGGTGTTATGAATGGTTTTTTTGTTTAAACTGTATAAACAGTGCCCCCAACATAAACCCTATTTGTACAGTGCCCCCATCATAAACACTATATAAGCAGCCCCCGCATCATAAACACTATTTAAACAGTGACCCATCATAATCACAATTTAATCAGTGCTACATCATAAACACTGTTAAAGCAGTTTATGTAGTGTTAACGATGGGGCACTGTTTATATTCTGTTTTTGATTGGGCACTCTCTATATAGTGTTTATGATGGGAAATTGTTTAAATAGTGATGGGGCCAGAATTTAAAGTCAGTCCTGGGACAGAGCACGTCACTGTTTAAATAATATTTATGAGAGGGGACTGTTTATATAGTTTTTATGATGGGGGCGCTGCTTAAATGGAGTTTATGATGGGGCACTGTTTAAATAGTATTTATGATGGGGCACTGTTTATATAATGTTAATGATGGGGGCACTGTTTAAATATTGTTTACAATGGGGCACTGTTTAAATAGTGTTTATGATGGGGCACTGTTTAAATAGTGTTTATGATGGGGCACAGCTTAAATAGTGTTTATGATGGGGAAACTGTATACTTACTGTTTATGATGGGGGCACTGTTTATATAATATTTATGATGGGGTCACTATTTATATAGTATTTATGATGGGGCACTGTTTGTATAGTGTTTATGATGGGGGCACTGTTTAAATAGTGTTTATGTTGGGGGCACTGTTTATATAGTGTTTATGATGGGGGCACTGTTTATATAGTGTTTATGATGGGGGCACTGTTTAAATGGTGTTTATGTTGGGGGCACTGTTTAAATAGGGTTTATGATGGGGGCACTGTTTAAATAGGGTTTATGAAGGGGGCACTTTTTAAATAGGGTTCATGATGGGGGCACTGTTTATTTAATGTTTATGACGGGGGCACTGTTTATATAATGTTTGTGACGGGGGCACTGTTTATATAATGTTTATGATGGGGGCACTGTTAAAATAGGGTTTATGATGGGTCACTGTTTAAATAGAATTTATGATGGGGCACTGTTTGTATAGTGTTTATGATGGGGGCACTGTTTAAATAGAGTTTAGGATGCGAGCACTGTTTAAATAGTGTTTATGATGGGGGCACTGTTTATATAGTGTTTATGATGGGGGCACTGTTTATATAGTGTTTATGATGGGGCACTGTTTAAATAATGTTTATGATGGGGCACTGTTTAAATAGTGTTTATGATGGGTGCACGGTTCAAATAGTGATTATGATGGGGCACTGTTTATATAGGGTTTATGATGGGGGCACTGTTTATATAGTGTTTATGATGGGGCACTGTTTATATAGTGTTTAGGATGGGGGCACTGCTTATATAGTGTTTATGATGGGGGCACTGTTTATATAGTGTTTATGATGGGGGCACTGTTTATATAGTGTTTATCATGGGGGCGCTGCTTATATAGTGTTTATGATGGGGGCACTGTTTATATAGTGTTTATGATGGGGGCACTGTTTATATAGTGTTTATGATGGGGGCACTGTTTATATAGTGTTTATGATGGGGGCACTGTTTATATAGTGTTTATGATGGGGGCACTGTTTAAATGGTGTTTATGTTGGGGGCACTGTTTAAATAGGGTTTATGATGGGGGCACTGTTTAAATAGGGTTTATGACGGGGGCACTTTTTAAATAGTGTTCATGATGGGGGCACTGTTTATATAATGTTTATGACGGGGGCACTGTTTATATAATGTTTGTGACGGGGGCACTGTTTATATAATGTTTATGATGGGGGCACTGTTTATATAGTGTTTATGATGGGGCACTGTTTAAATAATGTTTATGATGGGGCACTGTTTAAATAGTGTTTATGATGTGTGCACGGTTCAAATAGTGATTATGATGGGGCACTGTTTATATAGGGTTTATGATGGTGGAACTGTTTATCTGGTGTTTATGATGGGGGCACTGTTTAAATAGTGTTTATAATGGGGGAACTGTTTATATTGTGTTTATGATGGGGGCATGGTTTTAAATACTGTTAATGATGGTGGCTCTGTTTAAATAGTGTTTATCATGGGATACTGTTTAAATACTATTTATGATGGGGGCACTGTTTAATTAGTGTTTATGATGTGGGAACTGTTTATATAGTGTTTATGTTGGGGGCACTGTTTATATATTGTTTATGATGGGGCAATGTTTAAATAATGTTTATGATGGGGCACTGTTTAAGTAGTGTTTATGATGGGTGCACTGTTTAAATACTGTTTATGATGGGGCACTGTTTATGTAGGGTTTACGATGGGTAACTGTTTAAATAGTGTATATGATGGGGCACTTTTTAAATAGTGTTTATGCTGGGAGCACTGTTTATATAGTGATTATGATGGGGCCCTGTTTAATTAGGGTTTATGATGGGAGCACTGTTTATATAGTGTTTATGATGGAGGCACTGTTTATATATTGTTTATGATGGGGCACTGCTTATATAGTGTTTAAGATGGGGGCACTGTTTAATTAGTGTTTATGATGTGGGAACTCTTTATATAGTATTTATGATGGGGGCACTGTTTATATAGTGTTTATGATGGAGGCACTGTTTAAATAGTGTTTATGATGGGGCACTGTTTATATAGTGTTTATGATGGGGCACTGTTTATATAGTGTTTATGATGGGGGCACAGTTAAAATATTGTTTATGATGGGGGCACTGTTTATATAGTGTTTATGATGGGGGCCCTGTTTAAACAATGTTTATGATGGGGTCACTGTTTAAATAGTGTTTATGATGGGAGCACTGTTTATATAGTGTTTATGATGGGGGCACTGTTTAAATAGTGTTTATGATGGGGGCACTGTTTAAATTGTGTTTATGATGGGGGCACTGTTTAAATAGGGTTTATCATGTGGGCACTGTTTATACAGTGTTTAAGATGGGGGCACTGTTTAAATAGTGTTTATGATGGGGGAACTGTTTATATAAAAACGAAAAGCTAAAAGCTACTGCGGATGCTGGAAATCCATAACAAACTAAAAACAGAATTACCTGGAAAACTCAGCAAGTCTGGCAGCATCGGCGGAGAAGAAATCAGTTAACGTTTCGAGCCTTCATGGCCCTTCTGCAGAACTGCAGCATAGTTTCAACAAGGGAGAATTATAAATTGGTTTAAGGTGGGGGTGGGGTGGGGGGGAAGAGACACATTGAGGGTGTGGTGTGAGCAGATAATCAAAAGATGTCAGAGACAAAAGGGTCAAAGAGGTGTTGAAGGTGGTGGTCTTTGTCTGAGAAAAGTGCTAATTAAGAATGGAAAACAGGATATTCAAAGTACAGCTCTAGTGGGGGTGGGGTGGAAAGACTAAAGGTTTTAGTTTTAGATTTAAAAATAATGGAAATAGGTGGGGAAAGAAGAATCTATATAAATTATTGAAAAAAAAGCGGGTGGGGGGGAAAATGAAACGGGGTGGGGATGGGGGGAGGGGGAGTTTAAGATCTAAAGTTGTTGAATTCAATATTCAGCCCGGAAGGCTGTAAAGTGCCAAGTCGGAAGATGAGGTGCTGTTCCTCCAGTTTGCGTTGGGCTTCACTGGAATAATGCAGCAAGCCAAGGACAGACATGTTGGCAAGAGAACAGGGTGGAGTGTTAAAATGGCAAGCGACAGGGAGGTTTGGGTCTTTCTTGCAGACAGACCGCAGGTGTTCTGCAAAACGGTCGCCCAGTTTGCGTTTGGTCTCTCCAATGTAGAGGAGACCGCATTGGGAGCAACGAATGCAGTAGACTAAGTTAGGGGAAATGCAAGTGAAATGCTGCTTCACTTGAAAGGAGTGTTTGGGCCCTTGGACGGTGAGGAGAGAGGAAGTGAAGGGGCAGGTGTTGCATCTTCTCCGTGGGCATGGGGAGGTGCCATAAGTGGGGGTTGAGGAGTAGGGGGTGATGGAGGAGTGGACCAGGGTGTCCCGGAGGGAACGATCCCTACGGAATGCCGTCAAGTGGGGTGAAGGGAAGATGTGTTTGGTGGTGGCATCATGCTGGAGTTGGCGGAAATGGCGGGGGATAATCCTTTGAATGCGGAGGCTGGTGGGGTGATAAGTGAGGACAAGGGGGACCCTATCATGTTTCTGGGAAGGAGGAGAAGGCGTGAGGGAGGATGCGCGGGATATGGGCCGGACACGGTTGAGGGCCCTGTCAACGACTGTGGATGGAAAACCTCGGTTAAGGAAGAAGGAGGACATGTCAGAGGAGCTGTTTTTGAAGGTAGCGTCATCAGAACAGATGCGACGGAGGCGAAGGAACTGAGAGAATGGGATGGAGTCTTTACAGGAAGCGGGGTGTGAGGAGCTGTAGTCGAGGTAGCTGTGGGAGTCGGTAGGCTTGTAATGGATATTGGTGGACAGTCTATCATCAGAAATTGAGACAGAGAGGTCAAGGAAGGGAAGAGAAGTGTCAGAGATGGACCATGTGAAGATGATGGAGGGGTGGAGATTGGAAGCAAAATTAATAAATTTTTCCAGGTCCCGACGAGAGCGTGAAGCAGCACCGAAGTAATCATCGATGTACCGGAGAAAGAGTTGTGGGAGGGGGCCGGAGTAGGACTGGAACAAGGAATGTTCCACATACCCCATAAAGAGACAGGCATAACTGGGGCCCATGCGGGTACCCATAGCCACACCTTTTATTTGGAGGAAGTGAGAGGAGTTAAAGGAGAAATTGTTCAGTGTGAGAACAAGTTCAGCCAGACGGAGGAGAGTAGTGGTGGATGGGGATTGTTGGGGCCTCTGTTCAAGGAAGAAGCTAAGGGCCCTCAGACCATCCTGGTGGGGGATGGAGGTGTAGAGGGATTGGACATCCATGGTGAAGAGGAAGCGGTTGGGGCCAGGGAACTGGAAATTGTTGATGTGACGTAAGGTGTCAGAGGAATCACGGATGTAGGTGGGAAGGGACTGGACAAGGGGAGAGAGAAGGGAGTCAAGATAACGAGAAATGAGTTCCATGGGGCAGGAACAGGCTGACACGATCGGTCTGCCAGGACAGTTCTGTTTGTGGATTTTGGGTAGGAGGTAGAAGCGGGCCGTCCGAGGTTGGGCAACTATCAAGTTGGAAGCTGTGGGAGGAAGATCTCCAGAGGAGATGAGGTCAGTGACAGTCCTGGAAACAATGGCTTGATGTTCTGTGGTGGGGTCATGGTCCAGGGAGAGGTAGGAGGAAGTGTCTGCGAGTTGACGCTCAGCCTCCGCGAGGTAGAGGTCAATGCGCCAGACAACAACAGTACCACCCTTGTCAGCGGGTTTGATGACAATGTTGGGGTTGGACCTGAGAGAACGGAGTGCAGTGAGTTCAGAGAGAGACAGATTAGAATGGGTGAGAGGAGCAGAGAAATTGAGACGGCTAATGTCACGCCAACAGTTCTCAATGAAAAGATCAAGAGAAGGTAAGAATCCAGAGGGAGGGGTCCAAGTGGAGGGAGAATATTGGAGGTGGGTAAAAGGATCCGTTGAACGGGGAGAGGACTCCTGCCCAAAGGAGTGAGCGCGGAGACGAAGGTGGCGGAAGAAGAGTTCAGCATCATGCCAAGCCCGAAATTCATTGAGATGAGGGCGTAAGTTTATGAAACTAAGTCCTTTGCTGAGCACTGAACATTCAGCATCGGAGAGGGGAAGGTCAGGGGGTATGGTGAATACGCGGCTGGGGCTGGGATTGGAAGATGGGATGGGGACAGAGGGACAAGCAGGGGTGGAGGGTCCCAGATGGGTGTTCGTGTCGATGACTTGTTGGAACTTGCGTTCCTTAGCACTTGAGAGAAAGAGAAAAAGTTTATTTTTGAGGCGATGGATGAGGTGAAGAATAAAATGAAACTGGGGGCACGCGCAGCTTTGAAAAAGGGTGCGACGGTGCTGCTGGAGGGAGAGGTCGAGTGTGATCATATGGCGGCGCATGGCACTGAGTGTGGATCTCAGAATGCGACGGGAACAGCAGTCCGAGAAACATTTTATGTCCCGGAGATACCTGTAATCCTGGGTGGGTTCGAAACAAGAGGGATGGAATTTCAGTTGAAATCCACGTGGGGTGAGTCGGAGACGGAGACAGTCACTGAGAAAGGAGATATGGCTGTGAAAGCGGGTTTTAGTAAACACCTTGTCAAACACTAGGAGAGAAATGGAAAGCAATGAAGGTGAGCATTGCAGAAGAGACAGGCGGAAATCCTGTCGGAGAACAGAACAATACTTCTTCAGAGAGGGTATTTCTTGAAGAGAGGTGCAAGGTTTATGATTGAGGCACTGTTTATATAGTGTTTATGATGGGGGCACGGTTTATATAGTGTTTATGATGGGGCACTGTTTAAATTGTGTTTATGATGGGGGCACGGTTTATATAGTGTTTATGATGGGGGCACTGTTTATATAGTGTTTATGATGGGGGCACTGTTTATATAGTGTTTATGATGGGGGCACTGTTTATATAGTGTTTATGATGGGGGCACTGTTTAAACAGTGCTTATGATGGGGGCACTGTTTATATAGGCTTTATGATGGGGGCACTGTTTAAATAGTGTTTATGATGGGGGCACTGTTTAAATAGGGTTTATGATGGGGGCACTGTTTATATAGTGTTTATGATGGGGCACTGTTTAAATAGGGTTTATGATGGGGGCACGGTTTATATAGCGTTTATGATGGGGTCACTGTTTATATAGTGTTTATGATGGGAGCACTGTTTATGTAGTGTTTAGCATGCGAGCACTGTTTATATAGTGTTTATGATGGGGGCACTGTTTATATAGTGTTTATGATGTGGGCACTGTTTAAACAGTGCTTATGATGGGGGCACTGTTTATATAGGGTTAATGATGGGGGCACTGTTTAAATAGTGTTTATGATGTGGGCACTGTTTAAATAGGGTTTATGATGGGGGCACTGTTTAAATAGTGTTTATGATGGGGGCACTGTTTATATAGTGTTTATGATGGGGGCACTGTTTATATAGTGTTTATGATGGGGCACAGTTTAAATAGGGTTTATGATGGGGGCACGGTTTATATAGTGTTTATGATGGGGACACTGTTTATATAGTGTTTATGATGGGAGCACTGTTTATATAGTGTTTAGCATGCGGGCACTGTTTATATAGTGTTTATAATGGGGGCACTGTTTAAATAGCGTTTATGATGGGGGCACTGTTTAAATAGTCTTTATGATTTTGGAACTGTTTATAGAGTGTTTATGATGGGGGCGCTCTTTATATAGTGTTTATCATGGAGCACTGATTATATAGTGTTTATGATGGGGGTGCTGTTTATATAGTGTTTATGATGGGGGCACTGTTTAAATAGGGTTTATGATGGGGGCACTGTTTATATAGTGTTTATGATGGGGCACTGTTTAAATAGGGTTTATGATGGGGGCACGGTTTATATAGTGTTTATGATGGGGGCACTGTTTATATAGTGTTTATGATGGGGGCACTGTTTATATAGTGTTTATGATGGGGGCACTGTTTAAATAGGGTTTATGATGGGGGCACAGTTTATATAGTGTTTATGATGGGGACACTGTTTATATAGTGTTTATGATGGGAGCACTGTTTATATAGTGTTTATAATGGGGGCTCTGTTTAAATAGCGTTTATGATGGGGGCACTGTTTATATAGTGTTTATGATGGGGGCACGGTTTATATAGTGTTTATGATGGGGCACTGTTTATATAGTGTTTATGATGGGGGCACTGTTTATATAGTGTTTATGATGGGGCACTGTTTAAATTGTGTTTATGATGGGGGCACGGTTTATATAGTGTTTATGATGGGGGCACTGTTTATATAGTGTTTATGATGGGGGCACTGTTTATATAGTGTTTATGATGGGGGCACTGTTTATATAGTGTTTATGATGGGGGCACTGTTTATGTAGTGTTTATGTTGGGGCCCTGTGGGAGTGGTGTGGGCAGTGGTGTAGCGCAGCGGGAGTGGTGTGGGTTGTGGTGTAGCTCTGTGTTCATTCTGGGCGGTTTGATCAGTTTGTGCTTTATATTTAGGTAGACATGTTTTTTCAGTTTGTGCTCTGTGCTCAGTGATGGCTCTTTGCTCTATCTGAGATCTGTGTTTTGTGTAAAGTCTGCATTCAGTGTTTGCTCTGCATTCACTGTGAGTCCTGTGTTCATGGTGCGCTGTATGTTCAGAGTCAGCTTTGTGCTCAATGTGGACTCTGTGCAACGTGTCGGTTATCTATTCAGTGCTGGCTCCGAATTCATGCTGTGCTCTATGATCCGGGTGAGCTCCGTGCTCAGTGTGTCCTCTGTGTTCAGAGTCGGCTCTGTGTTCAGTGTGTGCTCTGTGTTCAGTGTGGGCTCTGTATTCAGTGTGGGCTCTGTATTCAGAGTCGGCTCTGTGTTCAGTGTGGACTCTGTGTTCAGTGTGGGCTCTGTATTCAGAGTCGGCTCTGTGTTCAGTGTGGGCTCTGTGTTCAGTGTGGGCTCTGTGTTCAGTGTGAGCTCTGTGTTCAGTGTGGACTCTGTGTTCAGTGTGGGCTCTGTGTTCAGAGTGGGCTCTGTTCAGTGTGGGCTCTGTGTTCAGAGTGGGCTCTGTTCAGTGTGGGCTCTGTGTTCAGTGTGGACTCTGTGTTCAGTGTGGGCTCTGTGTTCAGAGTGGGCTCTGTTCAGTGTGGACTCTGTGTTCAGTGTGGGCTCTGTGTTCAGTGTGGGCTCTGTATTCAGTGTGGGCTCTGTGTTCAGTGTGAGCTCTGTGTTCAGTGTGGGCTCTGTGTTCAGTGTGAGCTCTGTGTTCAGTGTGAGCTCTGTGTTCAGTGTGGGCTCTGTGTTCAGTGTGGGCTCTGTGTTCAGAGTCGGCTTTGTGTTCAGTGCGGGCTCTGTGTTCAGTGTGGGCTCTGTGTTCAGTGTGGGCTCTGTGTTCAGTGTGGGCTCTGTGTTCAGTGTGGGCTCTGTGTTCTTTGTGGGCTCTGTGTTCAGAGTCGGCTCTGTGTTCAGTGTGGGCTCTGTGTTCAGTGTGAGCTCTGTGTTCAGTGTGGGCTCTGTGTTCAGTGTGGGCTCTGTATTCAGAGTCGGCTCTGTGTTCAGTGTGGGCTCTGTGTTCAGTGTGGGCTCTGTATTCAGAGTCGGCTCTGTGTTCAGTGTGGGCTCTGTGTTCAGTGTGGGCTCTGTGTTCAGAGTCGGCTCTGTGTTCAGTGTGGGCTCTGTATTCCGGCTGACCCCATGGTTAAATCAGGGCTCTGTGTTCAGTATGTGCTCAGATCAGTGTGAGCTCTGAGTTTAGTGTGGGTCCTTTTCAGGTTCGGGTCTGTGTTGAATGTGGGCTCTGTGTTTATAGTGCGCTCTGTATTCAAGGTGATCTCGTTCAGACTGGCATCTGTGAACAGTTTCGGCACTGTGTTCCGCCTGAGTTCTGTGTTGACTATTGGCTCTGCGATCACTGTGAGTTCTGTTATGTGTCGAGTATGTGTTTAGGATGATCTCTGTGTTCTGTGTAAGCTCTCTGTCAAGGATGCGCTCTGTGTTCAATGTGGACTCTGTGTTTACAGTGCACACTATGTTCGGGAAGAGATTTGCCTTAAGTGGGAGAGGTGTATCGCAGTGGGTGAGGTGTGTGCATTGTTGTAGTGCTGCGGGAGTGGTGTGTGCAGTGGTGTTGTGCTGTGGGAGTGGTGTGGGCAGTGGTGTAGAGCTGTGGGAGTGGTGTGGGCAGTGGTGTAGAGCTGCGGGAGTGGTGTGGGCCGTGTTGTAGCGCTGCTGGAGTGGTGTGTGCAGTGGTGTTGTGCTGTGGGAGTGGTGTGGGCAGTGCTGTAGAGCTGTGGGAGTGGTGTGGGCAGTGGTGTAGCGCTGTGGGAGTGGTGTGGGCAGTGGTGTAGAGCTGCGGGAGTGGTGCGGTCAGTGGTGTAGCGCTGTGGGAGTGGTGTGGGTTGTGGTATAGCGCTGTGGGAGTGGTGTGGGCAGTGGTGTAATGCTGTGGGAGTGGTGTGGGTTGTGGTGTAGCGCTGTGGGAATGGTGTGGGCAGTGGTGTAGCGCTGTGGGAGTGGTGTGGGCAGGGGTGTAGCGCTATGGGAGTGGTGTGGGCATTAGTGTAGCGCTGTGGGAGTGGTGAGGGCTGTGGTGTAGTGCTGTGAGAGAGGTGTGGGAAGGGGTGAAGTGCTGTTGGAGTGATGTGGGCAGTGGTGTAGCGCTGTGGGAGTGGTGTGAGTAGTGGTCGAGCGCTGTGGGTGTGGTGTGGGCAGTGGTGTAGCGCTGTGGGGTTGGTGTCGGCAGTGGTTTAATGCTGCGGGAGTGGTGTGGGCAGTGGTGTAGTCCTGTGGGAGTTGTGTGGGCAGTGGTGTAGCGCTGTGGGAGTGGTGTGGGCAGTGGTGTAGTCCTGTGGGAGTGGTGTGGGCAGTGGTGTAGAGCTTTGGGAGTGGTTTCGGCAGTGGTGTAGTGCTGTGGGAGTGGTGTGGGCCGTGGTGTAAAGCTTTGTGAGTGGTTTGGGCAGTGGTGTAGTGCTTTGGGAGTGTTGTGGGCAGTGGTGTAGTGCTGTGGGAGTGGTGTGGGTAGTGGTGTAGTGCTGTAGGAGTGGTGTGGGTAGTGGTGTAGTGCTGTGGGAGTGGTGTGGGCAGTGGTGTAGTGCTGTGGGAGTGGTGTGGGCTGTGGTGTAGCGCTGTGGGAGTGGTGTGGGACTTGGTGTAGTGGTGTGGGAGTGGTGTGGTCATTAGTTTAGCGCTGTGGGAATTTCGTGGGCAGTAGTGTAGCCCTGTGGGAGTGGTGTGGGTATTCGTCTAGCGCTGTGTGTGTGATGTGTGTTGTGGACTAGAGCTGCGGGAGTGGTGTGAGCAGTGGAGTAGTGCTGTGGGAGTGTGTGGGGGGTGGTGTAGTGCTGTGGGAGTGGTGTGTGTAGTGGTGTAGCGCTGTGGGAGAGGTGTGGGCAGTGGTGTAGCGCTGTTGGAGTGGTGTGGGCAGTGGTGTAGTGCTGTGGGAGTGTGTGGGCAGTGGTGTAGTGCTGTGGGAGTGGTGTGTGTTGTGGTGAAGCGCTGTGGGAGAGGTTTTGGCAGTGGTGTAGCGCTTTGGGAGTGTGTGGGAAGTGGTGTAGCACTGCGGGAGTGGTGAGAGCAGTGGTGTAGCGCTGTGAGGTTGGTGTGGGCAGTGGTTTAATGCTGTGGGAGTTGTGTGGGCAGTGGTGAAGCGCTGTGGGAGTGGTGTGGGCAGCGGTGTAGTGCTTTGGGAGTGGTGTGTGCAGTTGTGTAGCGCTGTGTGAATTGTATGGGCAGTGGTGTAGTGCTGAGGGAGTGGTGTGGTTAGTGGTGTAGTGCTGTGGGAGTGGTGTGGGGCAGTGGTGTAGTGCTGTGGGAGTGCTGTGGGCAGTGGTGTAGAGTTTTGGAGTGGTTTGGGCAGTGGTGCAGTGCTGTGGGAGTGGTGAGGGCAGTGGTGTAGAGCTTTGGGAGTGGTTTAGGCAGTGATGTAGCGCTGTGGGAATGGTGTGGGCAGTGGTGTAGTGCTGTGGGAGTGGTGAGGGCAGTGGTGTAGAGCTTTGGGAGTGGTTTAGGCAGTGATGTAGCGCTGTGGGAATGGTGTGGGCAGTGGTGTAGTGCTGTGGGAGTGGTGTGGGCAGTGTTGTTGCGCTGTGGTAGTGGTGTGGGCAGTGGTGTAGTGCTGTTGGAGTGTTGCGGGCAGTGGTGTAGTGCTGTGGGAGTGTTGTGGGCAGTGGTGTAGTGCTGTGGGAGTGGTGTGGGTAGTGCTGTAGTGCTGTGGGAGTGGTGTGGGCAGTGGTGTAGTGCTGTGGGAGTGGTGTGGGCAGTGGTGTAGTGCTGTGGGAGTGGTGTGGGTAGTGGTGTAGTGCTGTGGGAGTGGTGTGGGCAGTGGTGTAGTGCTGTGGGAGTGGTGTGGGCAGTGGTGTAGTGCTGAGGGATTGGTGTGGGTTGTAGTGTAGCGCTGTGGGAATGGTGTGGGCATTAGTGTAGCGCTATGGGAATGGTGTGGGCTTTAGTTTAGCGCTGTGGTAGTGTTGTGGGCATTAGTTCAGCGCTGTGTGTGTGGTTTGCGTTGTGGAATAGAGCTGCGGGAGTGGTGTGGGCAGTGGGGTAGCGCTGCGGGAGTGGTGTTGGTAGTGGTGTCGTGCTGTGGGAGTGGTGCGGGCTGTGGTGTAGCGCTGCTGGAGTGGTATGGGTTGTGGTTTAGCGCTGGGGGAGTGGTGTGTGCAGTGGTGTAGCGCTGCGGGAGTGGTGTGTGCAGTGGTGTAGTGCTGTGGGTGTGTTGTGGCCTTAGTGTAGCACAGTGGGAGTGGTGTGGTCATTGATTTAACGTTGCGGGAGTGGTTTGGGCAGTGGTGTAGCGCTGTGCGAGTAGTGTGGGCATTAGTGTTCCGCTGTGGGAGTGGTGTGGGAATTAGCATAGCGCTGTGGGAGTGTTGTGGTCGTTAGTTTAGCGCTGTGGGAGTGGTGTGGGCATTCGTCTAGCGCTGTGGGAGTGTTTAGCGCTGTGGGAGTGTTGTGGGCATTAGTTTAGCGCTGTGTGTGCTGTTTGCGTTGTGGAGTAGAGCTGCGGGAGTGGTGTGGGCAGTGGTGTAGCGCTGTGGGAGTGGTGCGGGCTGTGGTGTAGCGCTGCTGGAGTGGTATGGGTTGTGGTTTAGCGCTGGGGGAGTGGTGTGTGCAGTGGTGTAGTGCTGTGGGTGTGTTGTGGCCTTAGTGTAGCACAGTGGGAGTGGTGTGGTCATTGATTTAACGCTGCGGGAGTGGTTTGGGCAGTGGTGTAGCGCTGTGCGAGTAGTGTGGGCATTAGTGTAGCGCTCTGGGAGTGGTGTGGGCGTTCGTTTAGCGCTTTGTGTGTGGTGTGGGTTGTGGAGTGGAGCTGCGGGAGTGGTGTGGGCATTAGTTTAGCGCTATGGGAATGGTGTGGGCGTTAGTGTAGCGGTGTGGGAGTGGTTTGGGCAGTAGTGTAGCGGTGTGGGAGTGGTGTGGGCAGTAGTGTAGCGCTGTTGGAGTGGTGTGGGTATTGGTTTAACGCTGCGGGAGTGGTGTGGGCAGTGGTGTAGCGCTGTGGCAGTGTTCTGGGCATTAGTGTAGCGCTGTTGGAGTGGTGTGGGCATTGGTTTAACGCTGCGGGAGTAGTGTGAGCAGTGGTGTAGTGCTGTGGGAGTGGTGTGGGCAGTAGTGTAGCGCTGTGGGAGTGGTGTGGGCATTGGTTTAACGCTGCGGGAGTAGTGTGAGCAGTGGTGTAGTGCTGTGGGAGTGGTGTGGGCAGTCTTGTAACGCTGTGGGAGTGGTGTGGGCTGTGGTGTGGGCTGTGGTGTAACGCTGTGGGAGTGGCGAGGGCAGTGGTGTAGTGCTGTGGGAGTGGCGAGGGCAGTGGTGTAGCGCTGTGGGAGTGGTGTGAGTAGTGGTGTAGTGCTGTGGGAGTGGTGTGGGCAGTGGTGTAGTTTTGTGGGTGTGTTATGGGTTGTGTTGTAGTGCTGAGGGAGTGGTGTGGGCAGTGGTGTAGCGCTGTGGGAGTGGTGTGGGTTGTGAAGTAACGCTGTGGGAGAGGTGTGGGCAGTGGTGTAGCGCTGTTGGAGTGGCGTGGGTTGTGGTGTATCGCTGTGGGAGTGGTGTGGGGCTTAGTGTAGCGCTGTGGGAGCGATGTGGGCATTAGTGTAGCGCCGTGGGAGTGGTTTGGGCGTTAGTTTAGCGCTTTGTGTGTGGTGTGGGTTGTGGAGTAGTGCGGCAGGAGTGGTGTGGGTTGTGGTGTAGCGCTGCGGGAGTGGTGTGGGTAGTGGTTTGTCGCTGCGGGAGTGGTGTGGGCAGTGGTGTAATGCTGTGGGAGTGGTGTGCGCAGTGGTGTAGAGCTGTGGGAGTGGTGTGGGCAGTGGTGTAGTGCTGTGGGAGTGGTGTGGGCTGTGGTGTAGAGCTGTGGGAGTGGTGTAGGCAGTGGTGTAGTGCTGTGGGAGTGGTGTGGGCTGTGGTGTAGTGCTGTGGGAGTGGTATGGGCAGTGGTGTAGTGCTGTGGGTGTGGCGTGTGTTGTGCTGTATCGCTGTGGGAGCGGCGTGGGCAGTGGTGTAGCGCTGTGGGAGTGGCAAGGGCAGTGGTGTAGTGCTGGAGTGGTGAGGTCATTGGTTTAATACTGTGGGCAGTGGTACTGTGCTGTGGGAGTGGTTTCGGCATTAGTGTAGCGTGTGGGAGTGGTGTGGGCATTAGTGTAGCACTGTGGGAGTGGCGTGGGCAGTGGTGTAGCGCTGTGGGAGTGTTGTGGGCAGTGGTGTAGCGCTGTGGGAGTGGTGTGGGCAGTGGTGTAGTGCTGTGGGAGTGGTGCGGGCTGTGTTGTAGCGCTGCTGGAGTGGTATGGGTTGTGGTTTAGCGCTGGGGGAGTGGTGTGTGCAGTGGTGTTGTGCTGTGGGTGTGTTGTGGCCTTAGTGTAGCACAGTGGGAGTGGTGTGGTCATTGATTTAACGCTGCGGGAGTGGTTTGGGCAGTGGTGTAGCGCTGTGCGAGTAGTGTGGGCATTAGTGTTCCGCTGTGGGAGTGGTGTGGGAATTAGCGTAGCGCTGTGGGAGTGTTGTGGGCGTTAGTTTAGCGCTGTGGGAGTGGTGTGGGCATTCGTCTAGCGCTGTGGGAGTGTTTAGCGCTGTGGGAGTGTTGTGGGCATTAATTTAGCACTGTATGTGTGGTGTGGGTTGTGGAGTTGAACTGGGGGAGTGGTGTAGGCAGTGGTGTAGTGCTGTGGGAGTGGTGTGTGCAGTGGTGTAACGCTGTGGGAGTGGAGTGGGTTGTGGTGTAGTGCTGTGGGAATTGTGTGGGCAGTGGTGTAGCGCTGTGGGAATTGTGTGGGCAGTGGTGTAGCGCTGTGGGAATTGTGTGGGCAGTGGTGTAGCGCTGTGGGATTGGTGTGAGCAGTGGTTTAACGCTGTGGGATTGGCGTGAGTTGTGGTGTATCGCTGTAGGAGCGGTGTCGGCATTGGTTTAACGCTGTGGGTCTGTTGTGGGCATTAGTGTAGCGCTGTGGGAGTGGTGTGCGCTTTTGTTTAGCGCTGTGGTAGTGGTGTGGGCATTAGTTTAGCGCTTTGTGTGCGGTGTGGGTTGTGGAGTAGACCTGCGGGAGTGGTGTGCGTTGTGGTGTAGCGCTGGGGGAGTGGTGTGGGCATTAGTTTAGCGCTTTGTGTGCGGTGTGGGTTGTGGAGTAGACCTGCGGGAGTGGTGTGGGCCTTAGTGTAGCGCTGTGGGAGTGGTGTGGGCCTTAGTGTAGCGCTGTGGGAGTGGTGTGGGCAGTGGTGTAGTGCTGTGGGAGTGGTGTGGGCAGTGGTGTAGCGCTGTGGGAGTGGTGTGGGCAGTGGTGTAGCGCTGTGGGAGTGGTATGTGCAGTGGTGTAGCGCTGTGGGAGTGGTGTGGGCAGTGGTGTAGCGCTGTGGGAGTGGTGTGGGCAGTGGTGTAGTGCTGTGGGAGTGGTATGGGCAGTGGTGTAGCGCTGTGGGAGTGGTGTGGGTTGTGGTGTAGCGCTGTGGGAGAGGTGTGAGAAGTGGTGTAGCGCTGTTGGAGTGGCGTGGGTTGTGGTGTATCGCTGTGGGAGTGGTGTGGGGCTTAGAGTAGCGCTGTGGGAGCGATGTGGGCATTAGTGTAGCGCCGTGGGAGTGGTTTGGGCGTTAGTTTAGCGCTTTGTGTGTGGTGTGGGTTGTGGAGTAGTGCGGCAGGAGTGGTGTGGGTTGTGGTGTAGCGCTGCGGGAGTGATATGGGCAGTGGTGTAGCGCTGTAGGAGTGGTGTGGGTAGTGGTTGGTCGCTGCGGGAGTGGTGTGGGCAGTGGTGTAGCGCTGTGGGAGTGGTGTGGGCAGTGGTGTAGTGCTGTGGGAGAGGTGTGAGAAGTGGTGTATCGCTGTGGGAGTGCTGTGGGCAGTGGTGTAGCGCTGTGGGAGTGGTGTGGGCAGTGGTGTAGCGCTGTGGGAGTGGCGAGGGCAGTGGTGTAGTGCTGGAGTGGTGAGGTCATTGGTTTAATACTGTGGGCAGTGGTACGGTGCTGTGGGAGTGGCTTCGGCATTAGTGTAGCGTGTGGGAGTGGTGTGGGCATTAGTGTAGCACTGTGGGTGTGGTGTGGTTGTGGTGTAGCGCTGTGGGAGTGGTGTGGATTGTGGTGTAGCGCTGTGGGAGAGGTGTGGGCAGTGGTGTAACGCTGTGGGAGTGGTGTGGGCAGTGGTGTAGCGCTGTGGGAGTGCTGTGGGCAGTGGTGTAGCGCTGTGGGAGTGGTGTGGGCAGTGGTGTAACGCTGTGGGAGTGGCGAGGGCAGTGGTGTAGTGCTGGAGTGGTGAGGTCATTGGTTTAATACTGTGGGCAGTGGTACTGTGCTGTGGGAGTGGTTTCGGCATTAGTGTAGCGTGTGGGAGTGGTGTGGGCATTAGTGTAGCGCTGTGGGTGTGGTGTTGTTGTGGTGTAGCGCTGTGGGAGTGGTGTGGGTTGTGGTGTAGCGCTGTGGGAGAGGTGTGGGCAGTGGTGTAACGCTGTGGGAGTGGTGTGGGCAGTGGTGTAGCGCTGTGGGAGTGGTGTGGGCAGTGGTGTAGCGCTATGGGAGTGGTGTGGGTTGTGGTGTAGCGCTGTGGGAGAGGTGTGGGCAGTGGTGTAGCGCTGTGGGAGTGGTGTGGTTTGTGGTGTAGCGCTGTGGGAGAGGTGTGGGCAGTGGTGTAACGCTGTGGGAGTGGTGTGGGCAGTGGTGTAGCGCTGTGGGAGTGCTGTGGGCAGTGGTGTAGCGCTGTGGGAGTGGTGTGGGCAGTGGTGTAGCGCTGTGGGAGTGGCGAGGGCAGTGGTGTAGTGCTGGAGTGGTGAGGTCATTGGTTTAATACTGTGGGCAGTGGTACTGTGCTGTGGGAGTGGTTTCGGCATTAGTGTAGCGTGTGGGAGTGGTGTGGGCATTAGTGTAGCGCTGTGGGTGTGGTGTGGTTGTGGTGTAGCGCTGTGGGAGTGCTGTGGGTTGTGGTGTAGCGCTGTGGGAGAGGTGTGGGCAGTGGTGTAACGCTGTGGGAGTGGTGTGGGCAGTGGTGTAGCGCTGTGGGAGTGGTGTGGGCAGTGGTGTAGCGCTGTGGGAGTGGTGTGGGTTGTGGTGTAGCGCTGTGGGAGAGGTGTGGGCAGTGGTGTAGCGCTGTGGGAGTGGTGTGGGCAGTGGTGTAGCGCTGTGGGAGTGGTATGGGCAGTGGTGTAGTGCTGTGGGAGTGGTGTGGGGCTTAGTGTAGCGCTGTGGGAGCGATGTGGGCAATAGTGTAGCGCTGTGGGAGTGGTGTGTGTAGTGGTGTAGATCTGTGGGAGTGGTGTGGGTAGTGTTGCTACGCTGTCGGTGTGGTGTGGGCAATGGTGTAGCGCTCTGGGAGTGGTGTAGACACTGGTGTAGTCCTGTGGGTGTGGTGTGGGCAGTGGTGTAGTGCTGTGGGAGTGATGTGGGCAGTGGTGTAGCGCTGTGGGAGTGGTATGGGCAGCGGTGTAGCGCTGTGGGAGTGGTGTGGGTTGTGGTGTAACGCTGCGGGAGTGGTGTGGGCTGTGGTGTAGAGCTGTGGGAATGGTTTGGGCAGTGGTGTAGCGCAGCGGGAGTGGTGTGGGCAATGGTGTAACGCTGTGGGAGTGGTGTGTGCAGTGGTGTAGCGCTGTGGGAGTGCTGTGGGCAGTGGTGTAGCGCTGTTGGAGTGGTGTGGCCAGTGGTGTAGCGCTGTGGGAGTGCTGTGGGCAGTGGTGTAGCGCTGTGGGAGTGGTGTGGGCAGTGGTGTAGCGCTGTGGGAGTGGTATGGGCAGCGGTGTAGTGCTGTGGGAGTGGTGCGGGCAGTGGTATAGTGCTGTGGGAGTGGTGTGGACAGTGGTGTAGCGTTGTGGGAGTGGTGTGGGCAGTGGTGTAGCGCTGTGGGATTGGTGTGTGCAGTAGTATCGCGCTGGGGAAGTGTTGTGGGCAGAGGTGTAGCGCTGTGGGAGTGGTGTGGGCAGTGGTGGAGCGCTGTGGGAGTGGTATGGGCAGCGGTGTAGTGCTGTGGGAGTGGTGCGGGCAGTGATATAGTGCTGTGGGAGTGGTGTGGACAGTGGTGTAGCGCTGTGGGAGTGTTGTGGGCAGTGGTGGAGCGCTGTGGGAGTGGTGTGGGTTGTGGTGTAACACTGTGGGAGTGGCATGGGCAGTGGTGTTGTGCTGTGCGAGTGGTGTGGGCAGCGGTGTAGGGTTGCCCGAGTGGTGTGGGGGGTGGTTTAATGCTGCGGGAGTGGTGTGGGCACTGGTTTAATGCTGAGGGAGTGGTGTGGGCAGTGGCATAGTGTTGTGGGAGTGGTGTTGGCTTTGGTGTATTTCTGTGAGAGTGGTGTGGGCAGTGGTGTGTTGCTGTGGGAGTGGCGAGGGCAGTGGTGTAGTGCTGGAGTGGTGACGTCATTGGTTTAATACTGTGGGCAGTGGTACTGTGCTGTGGGAGTGGTTTCGGCATTAGTGTAGCGTGTGGGAGTGTTGTGGGCATTAGTGTAGCGCTGTGGTAGTGGAGTGGGTTGTGGTGTAGCGCTGTGGGAGTGCCGTGGGCAGTGGTGTAGCGCTGTGGGAGTTGTATGGGCAGTGGTGTAGTGCTGTGGGAGTGGTGTGGGGCTTAGTGTAGCGCTGTGGGAGCGATGTGGGCATTAGTTTTGCGCTGTGGGAGTGGTGTAGGCGTTAGTTTAGCGCTGTGGTCGTGTTGTGGGCATTAGTTTAGCGCTTTGTGTGTGGTGTGGGTTGTGGAGTAGCGCTCTGGGAGTGGTGTAGACAGTGGTGTAGTCCTGTGGGTGTGGTGTGGGCAGTGGTGAAGCGCTGTGGGAGTGGTGTGGGTGTGGTGTAGAGCTGTGGGAGTGGTGTGGGTTGTGGTGTAGTGCTGTGGGAGTGGTGTGGGCAGTGGTGTAGCGCTGTGGGAGTGGTGTGGGCAGTGGTGTAGCGCTGTGGGAGTGGTGTGGGCAGTGGTGTAGTCTGTGGGAGTGGTGTGGACAGTGGTGTAGCGCTGTGGGAGTGGTATGGGCAGCGGTGTAGTGCTGTGGGAGTGGCTCGGGCAGTTGTGTAGCGCAGTGGGAGTGGTGTGGGTTGTGGTGTAGTGCTGTGGGAGAGGTGTGGGCAGTGGTGTAGCGCTGTAGAAGTGGTGTGGGTTGTGGTGTGTCACTGTGGGAGTGGCATGGGCAGTGATGTAGTGCTGTGGGAGTGGTGAGTGTTGTGGTGTAGAGCTGTGGGAGTGGTTTGGGCAGTGGTGTAGCGCTGCTGCAGTGGTGTGGGCATTCGTTTAGTACAGTGGGAGTGGTGTGGGTTGCGCTGTAACGCTGTGAGAGTGGTGTTGAATGTGGTGTAGCGCTGTGGGAGTGGTGTGGGTTGTGGTGTAACGCTGCGGGAGTGGTGTGGGCAGTGGTGTAGAGCTGTGGGAATGGTTTGGGCAGTGGTGTAGCGCAGCGGGAGTGGTGTGGGCAATGGTGTAACGCAGTGGGAGTGTTGTGTGCAGTGGTGTAGTGCTGTTGGAGTGGTGTGGCCAGTGGTGTAGCGCTGTGGGAGTGGTGTGGACAGTGCTGTAGCGCAGTGAGTGAGGTGTGGGCAGTGGTGTAATGCTGCTGGTGTGGTGTGGGTTGTGGTGTAGCAATGCGGGAGTGGTGTGGGCAGTGGTGTTGCGCTGTGGGAGTGGTGTGGGCAGTGCTGTAGCGCAGTGAGTGAGGTGTGGGCAGTGGTGTTGCGCTGCGGGAGCGGTGTGGGCAGTGGTGTTGCGCTGTGGGAGTTGCGTGGGCAGTGGTGTAATGCTGCGGGAGTGGTGTGGTCAGTGGTGTAGCGCTGTTGGAGTGGTGTGGGCAGTGGTGTAGATCTGTGGGATTGGTGTGGGCAGCGTTTTAGCGCTGTGGGTGTGGTGTGGACAGTGGTGTAGCGCTGTGTGAGAGGTGTGGGCAGTGGTGTAGCGCTGTGGGAGTGGTCTTGGCAGTTGTGTAGCGCTGTGGGAGGGGTGTGGGTTGTGGTGTAACACTGTGGAGGTGGCATGGGCAGTGGTGTAGCGCTGTGGGAGTGGTTTGGGCAGCAGTGTGGCAGTAGTGTGGGGCAGTAGTGTGGGGAGAGGTTTAATGCTGCGGGACTGGTGTGGGCAGTGGTGTAGCGCTGGTGGAGTAGTGTGGGCAGTGGTGCAGCGCTGTGGGAGTGGTGTGGGCAGTGGTGTACCGCTGTGGGAGTGGTGTGGGCAGTGGTGTACCGCTGTGGGAGTGATGTGGGCAGTGGTGTAGCGTTGTTGCAGTCGTGTGGGTTGTGGTGTATTGCTTTGGGAGTGGTGTTGGCAGTGGTGTTGGGCTGTGGGAATGGTGTGGGCAGTGGTGTTGGGCTGTGGGAGTGGTGCGGGCAGTGGTGTAGCGCTGTGGGAGTGGTGTGGGCAGTGGTGTAGTGCTGTGGGAGTGGTGTCAGCATCAGTGTAGCGCTGTGGGAGTGGTGCGGGCATTAGTTTAGCGCTTTGTGTGTGGTGTGGGTTGTGGAGTAGACCTGCGGGAGAGGTGTGGGTTGTGGTGTAACGCTGTGGGAGTGGCGTGGGCAGTGGTGGAGCGCTGTGGGAGTGTTGTGGGCAGTGGTTTAGCGCTGTGGGAGTGTTGTGGGCAGTGGTTTAGCGCTGTGGGAGTCGTGTGGGCAGTGGTGTAGTGCTGTGGGAGTGGTGTGGGCAGTGGTTTAGCGCTGTGGGAGTGGTGTGGGTAGTGGTGTAGCGCTGTGGGAGTGGTGTGGGCAGTGGTGTAGCGCTGTGGGAGTGGTGTGGGCAGTGGTGTAGTGCTGTGGGAATGGTGTGGGCAGTGGTGTAGAGCTGTGGGAGTGGTGTGGGCAGTTGTGTAGAGCTGCGGGAGTTGTGTGCGCAGTGGTGTAGCGTAGTGGGAGTGATGTGGGTTGTGGTGAAGTGCTGCGGGAGTGGTGTGGGCAGTTGTGTAGCGCTGTAGGAGTCGTGTGGGTTTTGGTTAACACTGTGAGAGTGGCATGGGCAGTGGTGTAGGTGATGTGGGAGTGGTGTGGGTTGTGGTGTAACGCTGTGGGAGTGGTGTGGGCAGTGGTGTAGCGCTGCGGGGGTGATGTGGGCAGTGGTGTAGCGCTGCGGGAGTGGAGTGGGTTGTGGTGTAGCGCTGTGGGTGTGGTGTGGACAGTGGTGTAGCGCTGTAGGAGTCGTGTGGGTTGTGGTGTAGCGCTGTGAGAGTGGCATGGGCAGTGGTGTAGATGATGTGGGAGTGGTGTGGGTTGTGGTGTAACGATGTAGGAGTGGTGTGGGCAGTGGTGTAGCGCTGCGGGGGTAATGTGGGCAGTGGTGGAGCGCTGCGGGAGTGGTGTGAGTAGTGGTTTAGCTCTATGGGAGTGGTGTGGGTAGAGCTGTAGCGATGTGGGAGTGATGTGTGCAGTGGTGTAGCGTTGTTGCAGTCGTGTGGGTTGTGGTGTATTGCTTTGGGAGTGGTGTTGGCAGTGGTGTACCGCTGTGGGAGTGGTTTGGTCAGTCGTGTAACGCTGTGGGAGTGGCGTGGGTTGTGGTGTAACGCTATGGGATTGGTTTGGGCAGTCGTGTAACGCTGTGGGTGTGGTGTGGGCAGTGGTGTTGGGCTGTGGGAGTGGTGCGGGCAGTGGTGTAGCGCTGTGGGAGTGGTGTGGGCAGTGGTGTAGTGCTGTGGGAGTGGTGTCAGCATCAGTGTAGCGCTGTGGGAGTGGTGCGGGCATTAGATTAGCGCTTTGTGTGTGGTGTGGGTTGTGGAGTAGACCTGCGGGAGAGGTGTGGGTTGTGGTGTAACGCTGTGGGAGTGGCGTGGGCAGTGGTGCAGCTCTGTGGGAGTGGTGTGTGTAGTGGTGTAGCGCTGTGGGAGTGTTTGTGGGCAGTGGTTTAGCGCTGTGGGAGTCGTGTGGGCAGTGGTGTAGTGCTGTGGGAGTGGTGTGGGCAGTGGTTTAGCGCTGTGGGAGTGGTGTGGGTAGTGGTGTAGCGCTGTGGGAGTGGTGTGGGCAGTGGTGTAGCGCTGTGGGAGTGGTGTGGGCAGTGGTGTAGTGCTGTGGGAATGGTGTGGGCAGTGGTGTAGTGCTGTGGGAGTGGTGTGGGCAGTGGTGTAGAGCTGTGGGAGTGGTGTGGGCAGTTGTGTAGAGCTGCGGGAGTTGTGTGGGCAGTGGTGTAGCGTAGTGGGAGTGATGTGGGTTGTGGTGTAGTGCTGCGGGAGTGGTGTGGGCAGTTGTGTAGCGCTGTAGGAGTCGTGTGGGTTTTGGTTAACACTGTGAGAGTGGCATGCGCAGTGGTGTAGGTGATGTGGGAGTGGTGTGGGTTGTGGTGTAACGCTGTGGGAGTGGTGTGGGCAGTGGTGTAGCGCTGCGGGGGTGATGTGGGCAGTGGTGTAGCGCTGCGGGAGTGGAGTGGGTTGTGGTGTAGCGCTGTGGGTGTGGTGTGGACAGTGGTGTAGCGCTGTAGGAGTCGTGTGGGTTGTGGTGTAGCGCTGTGAGAGTGGCATGGGCAGTGGTGTAGATGATGTGGGAGTGGTGTGGGTTGTGGTGTAACGATGTAGGAGTGGTGTGGGCAGTGGTGTAGCGCTGCGGGGGTGATGTGGGCAGTGGTGGAGCGCTGCGGGAGTGGTGTGAGTAGTGGTTTAGCTCTATGGGAGTGGTGTGGGTAGAGCTGTAGCGATGTGGGAGTGGTGTGGGCAGTGGTGTAGCGCTGTTGGAGAGGTGTGGGTTGTGGTGTAGTGCTGTGGGAGTGGTTTGGGCAGTGGTGTAGAGCTGTGGGAGTGGTGTGGGTTGTGGTGATGCGCTGTGGGAGTGGTATGGGCATTAGTAGCGCTATGGGAATGGTGTGGGCGTTAGTTTTGCGCTGTTTTAGTGTTGTGGGCATTAGTTTATGTATGTGTATGTGGTTTGGGTTGTGGAATAAAGCTGCGGGAGTGCTGTGGATAGTGGTGTAGCGCGGCGGGGGTGATGTGGGCAGTGGTGTAGCGCTGTGGGAGTTTTGTGGGTTGTGGTGTAGCGCTGTGGAGTGGTGTGGGCATTAGTGTTGCGCTGTGGGAGTGGTGTGGGCATTGGTGTAGCTCTATGGGAATGGTGTGTGCATTAGTTTAGCGCTTTGTGTGTTATTTCGGTTGTGGAGTAGAGCTGCGGGAGAGGTGTGGGCAGTGGTGTAGCACTGTGGGAGAGGTGTGGGCAGTGGTGTAGCGCTGCGGGAGAGGTGTGGGCAGTGGTGTAGCACTGTGGGAGAGGTGTGGGCAGTGGTGTAGCGCTGTGGGAGAGGTGTGGGCAGTGGTGTAGCACTTTTAGGAATGGTGTGGGCAGTGGTGTAGCGCTGTTGGAGTGGTTTGGCAGTGGTGTAGTGCTGTGGGAGTGGTGTGGGATGTATTGTAATGCTGTGGGAGTGGTGTGGGTGTGGTGTAGTGCTTTGGGAGTGGTGTGGCCGGTGGTGTAATTCTGTGAGGGTGGTTTGGGCAGTGTCGTAGTGCTGTGGAAGTGGTGTTGGCTTTGGTGTATTTCTGTGGCAATGGTGTGGGCAGTGGTGTAGCGCTGTGGGAGTGTTGTAGCGCAGTGGATGTGGTTTGGAGTTGTGTGGGCAGTGTTGTAACGCTGTGGGAGTGGTGTGGGCAGTGGTGTAGCGCTGTGGGAGTGGTGTGGGTAGTGGTGTAGCGCTGTGGGAGTGGTGTGGGCAGTGGTGTAGCGCTGTGGGAGTGGTGCGGGCAGTGATGTAGCGCTGTGGGAGTGGTGTGCGTGGTGGTGTAGCGCTGTGGGAGTGGTGTGGGCTGTGGTGTAGTGCTGTGGGAGTGGTGTGGGCAGTGGTGTAGCGCTGTGGGAGTGGTGTGGGCAGTGGTGTAGCGCTGTGGGAGTGGTGTGGGCAGTGGTGTAGCGCTGTGGGAGTGATGTAGCGCAGTGGATGTGGTTTGGAGTTGTGTGGGCAGTGTTGTAACGCTGTGGGAGTGGTGTGGGCAGTGGTGTAGTGCTGTGGGAGTGGTGTGGGCTGTGGTGTAGTGCTGTGGGAGTGGTGTGGGCAGTGGTGTAGCGCTGTGGGAGTGGTGTGGGCAGTGGTGTAGCGCTGTGGGAGTGGTGTGGGCAGTGGTGTAGCGCTGTGGGAGTGATGTAGCGCAGTGGATGTGGTTTGGAGTTGTGTGGGCAGTGTTGTAACGCTGTGGGAGTGGTGTGGGCAGTGGTGTAGCGCTGTGGGAGTGGTGTGGGCAGTGGTGTAGCGCTGTGGGAGTGGTGTGGGCAGTGGTGTAGCGCTGTGGGAGTGGTGTGGGCTGTGGTGTAGTGCTGTGGGAGTGGTGTGGGCAGTGGTGTAGCGCTGTGGGAGTGGTGTGGGCAGTGGTGTAGCGCTGTGGGAGTGGTGTGGGCAGTGATGTAGCGCTGTGGGAGTGGTGTGGGTAGTGGTGTAGCGCTGTGGGAGTGGTGTGGGCTGTGGTGTGGCGCTGTGGGAGTGGTGTGGGCAGTGGTGTAGCGCTGTGGGAGTGGTGTGGGCAGCGGTGTAGCGCTGTGGGAGTGGTGTGGGCAGTGGTGTAGCGCTGTGGGAGTGGTGTGGGCAGTGGTGTAGTGCTGTGGGAGTGGTGTCAGCATCAGTGTAGCGCTGTGGGAGTGGTGTGGGCATTAGTTTAGTGCTTTGTGTGTGGTGTGGGTTGTGGAGTAGACCTGCGGGAGAGGTGTGGGTTGTGGTGTAACGCTGTCGGAGTGGCGTGGGCAGTGGTGCAGCTCTGTGGGAGTGGTGTGGGCAGTGGTGTAGTGCTGTGGGAGTGGCGTGCGCAGTGGTGTAGAGCTGTGGGAGTGGTGTGGGCAGTTGTGTAGAGCTGCGGGAGTTGTGTGGGCAGTGGTGTAGCGTAGTGGGAGTGATGTGGGTTGTGGTGTAGTGCTGCGGGAGTGGTGTGGGCAGTTGTGTAGCGCTGTAGGAGTCGTGTGGGTTGTGGTGTAACACTGTGAGAGTGGCATTGGCAGTGGTGTAGGTGATGTGGCAGTGGTGTGGGTTGTGGTGTAACGCTGTGGGAGTGGTGTGGGCAGTGGTGTAGCGCTGCGGGGGTGATGTGGGCAGTGGTGTAGCGCTGCGGGAGTGGAGTGGGTTGTGGTGTAGCGCTGTGAGAGTGGCAGGGGCAGTGGTGTAGATGATGTGGGAGTGGTGTGGGTTGTGGTGTAACGATGTGGGAGTGGTGTGGGCAGTGGTGTAGCGCTGCGGGGGTGATG
This sequence comes from Cetorhinus maximus, assembly GCF_964194155.1. Lineage (NCBI taxonomy): Eukaryota > Metazoa > Chordata > Chondrichthyes > Lamniformes > Cetorhinidae > Cetorhinus > Cetorhinus maximus. The sequence goes on from NW_027596677.1 coordinate 154,946, forward strand.
TGGGCAGTGGTGGAGCGCTGCGGGAGTGGTGTGAGTAGTGGTTTAGCTCTATGGGAGTGGTGTGGGTAGTGCTGTAGCGATGTGGGAGTGGTGTGGGCATTGGTGTAGCGCTGTTGGAGATGTTTGGGTTGTGGTGTATTGCTGTGGGAGTGGTTTGGGCAGTGGTGTAGAGCTGTGGGAGTGGTGTGGGTTGTGGTGAAGCGCTGTGGGAGTGGTATGGGCATTAGTAGCGCTATTGGAATGGTGTGGGCGTTAGTTTTGCGCTGTTTTAGTGTTGTGGGCATTAGTTTATGTATGTGTATGTGGTTTGGGTTGTGGAATAAAGCTGCGGGAGTGCTGTGGATAGTGGTGTAGCGCGGCGGGGGTGGTGTGGGCAGTGGTGTAGCGCTGTGGGAGTTTTGTGGGTTGTGGTGTAGCGCTGTGGAGTGGTGTGGGCATTAGTGTTGCGCTGTGGGAGTGGTGTGGGCATTGGTGTAGCTCTATGGGAATGGTGTGTGCATTAGTTTAGCGCTTTGTGTGTTATTTGGGTTGTGGAGTAGAGCTGCGGGAGAGGTGTGGGCAGTGGTGTAGCACTGTGGGAGAGGTGTGGGCAGTGGTGTAGCACTTTTAGGAATGGTGTGGGCAGTGGTGTAGCGCTGATGGAGTGGTTTGGCAGTGGTGTAGTGCTGTGGGAGTGGTGTGGGATGTATTGTAATGCTGTGGGAGTGGTGTGGGTGTGGTGTAGTGCTGTGGGAGTGGTGTGGTCGGTGGTGTAATTCTGTGAGGGTGGTTTGGGCAGTGTCGTAGTGCTGTGGAAGTGGTGTTGGCTTTGGTGTATTTCTGTGGCAATGGTGTGGGCAGTGGTGTAGCGCTGTGGGAGTGATGTACCGCAGTGGATGTGGTTTGGAGTTGTGTGGGCAGTGTTTTAACGCTTTGGGAGTGGTGTGGGCAGTGGTGTAGCGCTGTGGGAGTGGTGTGGGCAGTGATGTAGCGCTGTGGGAGTGGTGTGGGCAGTGGTGTAGCGCTGTGGGAGTGGTGTGGGCAGTGGTGTAGCGCTGTGGGAGTGGTGTGGGTAGTGGTGTAGCGCTGTGTGAGTGGTGCGGGCAGTGGTGTAGCGCTGTGGGAGTGGTGTGGGCAGTGATGTAGCGCTGTGGGAGTGGTGTGCGTAGTGGTGTAGCGCTGTGGGAGTGGTGTGGGCTGTGGTGTAGTGCTGTGGGAGTGGTGTGGGCAGTGGTGTAGCGCTGTGGGAGTGGTGTGGGCAGTGGTGTAGCGCTGTGGGAGTGGTGTGGGCAGTGGTGTAGCGCTGTGGGAGTGATGTAGCGCAGTGGATGTGGTTTGGAGTTGTGTGGGCAATGTTGTAACGCTGTGGGAGTGGTGTGTGCAGTGGTGTAGCGCTGTGGGAGTGGTGTGGGCAGTGGTGTAGCGCTGTGGGCGTGGTGTGGGCAGTGGTGTAGCGCTGTGGGAGTGGTGTGGGCAGTAGTGTAGCGCTGTGGGAGTGGTGTGGGCAGTAGTGTAGCGCTGTGGGAGTGGTGTGGGCAGTGGTGTAGCGCTGTGGGAGTGGTGTGGGCAGTGATGCAGCGCTGTGGGAGTGGTGTGGGTAGTGGTGTAGCGCTGTGGGAGTGGTGTGGGCTGTGGTGTAGCGCTGTGGGAGTGGTGTGGGCAGTGGTGTAGCGCTGTGGGAGTGGTGTGGGCAGTGGTGTAGCGCTGTGGGAGTGTTGTGGGCAGTGATGTAGCGCTGTGGGAGTGGTGTGGGTAGTGGTGTAGCGCTGTGGGAGTGTTGTGGGCTGTGGTGTAGTGCTGTGGGAGTGGTGTGGGCAGTGGTGTAGCGCTGTGGGAGTGATGTCGGCAGTGGTGTAGCGCTGTGGGAGTGGTGTGGGCAGTGATGTAGCGCTGTGGGAGTGGTGTGGGTAGTGGTGTAGCGCTGTGGGAGTGGTGTGGGCTGTGGTGTAGTGCTGTGGGAGTGGTGTGGGCAGTGGTGTAGCGCTGTGGGAGTGGTGTGGGCAGTGGTGTAGTGCTGTGGGAGTGGTGTGGGCAGTGGTGTAGCGCTGTGTGAGTGGTGTGGGTAGTGGTGTAGCGCTGTGGGAGTGGTGTGGGTAGTGGTGTAGCGCTGTGGGAGTGGTGTGGGCAGTGGTGTAGCGCTGTGGGAGTGGTGTGGGCAGTGGTGTCGTGCTGTGCGAATGGTTTGGCAGTGGTGTAGTTCTGTGGGAGTGGTGTGGGAAGTATTGTAGTGCTGTGGGGTTGATGTGGGCACTGGTGTAGGGCTGCGGGAGTATTGTGCGCAGTGCTGTCGCGCTGTAGGAGTGGCGTGTGTTGAGGTGTAGCGCTGTGGGAGTGGTGTGGGCAGTGGTGTCGTGCTGTTTAACTGGTCTGTGCTGTGGTGTAGCGCTGTGGGAGTGGTGTGGGTTGTGGTGTAGCGCTGTGGGAGTGGTGTGGGTTGTGGTGTAGCGCTGTGGGAGTGGTGTTGGTTGTGGTGTAGCGCTGTGGGAGTGGTGTCGGCATTAGTGTAGCGCCATGGGAATGGTGTGGGCGTTAGTTTTGCGCTGTGGTAGTCGTGTGGGCATTAGTTTAGCGCTGTGTATGTGGTTTGGGTTGTGGGGTAGAGCTGCGGGAGTGCTGTGGTTAGTGGTGTTGCACTGTGGGAGTGTTGTGGGCAGTAGTGTAGCGCTGTGGGGTTGATGTGGGCACTGGTGTAGGGCTGCGGGAGTGGTGTGGGCAGTGGTGTAGCGCTGTGGGAGTGGTGTGGGCAGTGGTGTAGCGCTGGTGGAGTAGTGTGGGCAGTGGTGCAGCGCTGTGGGAGTGGTGTGGGCAGTGGTGTACCGCTGTGGGAGTGGTGTGGGCAGTGGTGTACCGCTGTGGGAGTGATGTGGGCAGTGGTGTAGCGTTGTTGCAGTCGTGTGGGTTGTGGTGTATTGCTTTGGGAGTGGTGTTGGCAGTGGTGTACCGCTGTGGGAGTGGTTTGGTCAGTCGTGTAACGCTGTGGGAGTGGCGTGGGCAGTGGTGTTGGGCTGTGGGAGTGGTGCGGGCAGTGGTGTAGCGCTGTGGGAGTGGTGTGGGCAGTGGTGTAGTGCTGTGGGAGTGGTGTCAGCATCAGTGTAGCGCTGTGGGAGTGGTGCGGGCATTAGTTTAGCGCTTTGTGTGTGGTGTGGGTTGTGGAGTAGACCTGCGGGAGAGGTGTGGGTTGTGGTGTAACGCTGTGGGAGTGGCGTGGGCAGTGGTGGAGCGCTGTGGGAGTGTTGTGGGCAGTGGTTTAGCGCTGTGGGAGTGTTGTGGGCAGTGGTTTAGCGCTGTGGGAGTCGTGTGGGCAGTGGTGTAGTGCTGTGGGAGTGGTGTGGGCAGTGGTTTAGCGCTGTGGGAGTGGTGTGGGTAGTGGTGTAGCGCTGTGGGAGTGGTGTGGGCAGTGGTGTAGCGCTGTGGGAGTGGTGTGGGCAGTAGTGTAGTGCTGTGGGAATGGTGTGGGCAGTGGTGTAGAGCTGTGGGAGTGGTGTGGGCAGTTGTGTAGCGCTGCGGGGGTGATGTGGGCAGTGGTGTAGCGCTGCGGGAGTGGAGTGGGTTGTGGTGTAGCGCTGTGGGTGTGGTGTGGACAGTGGTGTAGCGCTGTAGGAGTCGTGTGGGTTGTGGTGTAGCGCTGTGAGAGTGGCATGGGCAGTGGTGTAGATGATGTGGGAGTGGTGTGGGTTGTGGTGTAACGATGTAGGAGTGGTGTGGGCAGTGGTGTAGCGCTGCGGGGGTGATGTGGGCAGTGGTGGAGCGCTGCGGGAGTGGTGTGAGTAGTGGTTTAGCTCTATGGGAGTGGTGTGGGTAGAGCTGTAGCGATGTGGGAGTGATGTGTGCAGTGGTGTAGCGTTGTTGCAGTCGTGTGGGTTGTGGTGTATTGCTTTGGGAGTGGTGTTGGCAGTGGTGTACCGCTGTGGGAGTGGTTTGGTCAGTCGTGTAACGCTGTGGGAGTGGCGTGGGTTGTGGTGTAACGCTATGGGATTGGTTTGGGCAGTCGTGTAACGCTGTGGGTGTGGTGTGGGCAGTGGTGTTGGGCTGTGGGAGTGGTGCGGGCAGTGGTGTAGCGCTGTGGGAGTGGTGTGGGCAGTGGTGTAGTGCTGTGGGAGTGGTGTCAGCATCAGTGTAGCGCTGTGGGAGTGGTGCGGGCATTAGATTAGCGCTTTGTGTGTGGTGTGGGTTGTGGAGTAGACCTGCGGGAGAGGTGTGGGTTGTGGTGTAACGCTGTGGGAGTGGCGTGGGCAGTGGTGCAGCTCTGTGGGAGTGGTGTGTGTAGTGGTGTAGCGCTGTGGGAGTGTTTGTGGGCAGTGGTTTAGCGCTGTGGGAGTCGTGTGGGCAGTGGTGTAGTGCTGTGGGAGTGGTGTGGGCAGTGGTTTAGCGCTGTGGGAGTGGTGTGGGTAGTGGTGTAGCGCTGTGGGAGTGGTGTGGGCAGTGGTGTAGCGCTGTGGGAGTGGTGTGGGCAGTGGTGTAGTGCTGTGGGAATGGTGTGGGCAGTGGTGTAGTGCTGTGGGAGTGGTGTGGGCAGTGGTGTAGAGCTGTGGGAGTGGTGTGGGCAGTTGTGTAGAGCTGCGGGAGTTGTGTGGGCAGTGGTGTAGCGTAGTGGGAGTGATGTGGGTTGTGGTGTAGTGCTGCGGGAGTGGTGTGGGCAGTTGTGTAGCGCTGTAGGAGTCGTGTGGGTTTTGGTTAACACTGTGAGAGTGGCATGCGCAGTGGTGTAGGTGATGTGGGAGTGGTGTGGGTTGTGGTGTAACGCTGTGGGAGTGGTGTGGGCAGTGGTGTAGCGCTGCGGGGGTGATGTGGGCAGTGGTGTAGCGCTGCGGGAGTGGAGTGGGTTGTGGTGTAGCGCTGTGGGTGTGGTGTGGACAGTGGTGTAGCGCTGTAGGAGTCGTGTGGGTTGTGGTGTAGCGCTGTGAGAGTGGCATGGGCAGTGGTGTAGATGATGTGGGAGTGGTGTGGGTTGTGGTGTAACGATGTAGGAGTGGTGTGGGCAGTGGTGTAGCGCTGCGGGGGTGATGTGGGCAGTGGTGGAGCGCTGCGGGAGTGGTGTGAGTAGTGGTTTAGCTCTATGGGAGTGGTGTGGGTAGAGCTGTAGCGATGTGGGAGTGGTGTGGGCAGTGGTGTAGCGCTGTTGGAGAGGTGTGGGTTGTGGTGTAGTGCTGTGGGAGTGGTTTGGGCAGTGGTGTAGAGCTGTGGGAGTGGTGTGGGTTGTGGTGATGCGCTGTGGGAGTGGTATGGGCATTAGTAGCGCTATGGGAATGGTGTGGGCGTTAGTTTTGCGCTGTTTTAGTGTTGTGGGCATTAGTTTATGTATGTGTATGTGGTTTGGGTTGTGGAATAAAGCTGCGGGAGTGCTGTGGATAGTGGTGTAGCGCGGCGGGGGTGATGTGGGCAGTGGTGTAGCGCTGTGGGAGTTTTGTGGGTTGTGGTGTAGCGCTGTGGAGTGGTGTGGGCATTAGTGTTGCGCTGTGGGAGTGGTGTGGGCATTGGTGTAGCTCTATGGGAATGGTGTGTGCATTAGTTTAGCGCTTTGTGTGTTATTTCGGTTGTGGAGTAGAGCTGCGGGAGAGGTGTGGGCAGTGGTGTAGCACTGTGGGAGAGGTGTGGGCAGTGGTGTAGCGCTGCGGGAGAGGTGTGGGCAGTGGTGTAGCACTGTGGGAGAGGTGTGGGCAGTGGTGTAGCGCTGTGGGAGAGGTGTGGGCAGTGGTGTAGCACTTTTAGGAATGGTGTGGGCAGTGGTGTAGCGCTGTTGGAGTGGTTTGGCAGTGGTGTAGTGCTGTGGGAGTGGTGTGGGATGTATTGTAATGCTGTGGGAGTGGTGTGGGTGTGGTGTAGTGCTTTGGGAGTGGTGTGGCCGGTGGTGTAATTCTGTGAGGGTGGTTTGGGCAGTGTCGTAGTGCTGTGGAAGTGGTGTTGGCTTTGGTGTATTTCTGTGGCAATGGTGTGGGCAGTGGTGTAGCGCTGTGGGAGTGTTGTAGCGCAGTGGATGTGGTTTGGAGTTGTGTGGGCAGTGTTGTAACGCTGTGGGAGTGGTGTGGGCAGTGGTGTAGCGCTGTGGGAGTGGTGTGGGTAGTGGTGTAGCGCTGTGGGAGTGGTGTGGGCAGTGGTGTAGCGCTGTGGGAGTGGTGCGGGCAGTGATGTAGCGCTGTGGGAGTGGTGTGCGTGGTGGTGTAGCGCTGTGGGAGTGGTGTGGGCTGTGGTGTAGTGCTGTGGGAGTGGTGTGGGCAGTGGTGTAGCGCTGTGGGAGTGGTGTGGGCAGTGGTGTAGCGCTGTGGGAGTGGTGTGGGCAGTGGTGTAGCGCTGTGGGAGTGATGTAGCGCAGTGGATGTGGTTTGGAGTTGTGTGGGCAGTGTTGTAACGCTGTGGGAGTGGTGTGGGCAGTGGTGTAGTGCTGTGGGAGTGGTGTGGGCTGTGGTGTAGTGCTGTGGGAGTGGTGTGGGCAGTGGTGTAGCGCTGTGGGAGTGGTGTGGGCAGTGGTGTAGCGCTGTGGGAGTGGTGTGGGCAGTGGTGTAGCGCTGTGGGAGTGATGTAGCGCAGTGGATGTGGTTTGGAGTTGTGTGGGCAGTGTTGTAACGCTGTGGGAGTGGTGTGGGCAGTGGTGTAGCGCTGTGGGAGTGGTGTGGGCAGTGGTGTAGCGCTGTGGGAGTGGTGTGGGCAGTGGTGTAGCGCTGTGGGAGTGGTGTGGGCTGTGGTGTAGTGCTGTGGGAGTGGTGTGGGCAGTGGTGTAGCGCTGTGGGAGTGGTGTGGGCAGTGGTGTAGCGCTGTGGGAGTGGTGTGGGCAGTGATGTAGCGCTGTGGGAGTGGTGTGGGTAGTGGTGTAGCGCTGTGGGAGTGGTGTGGGCTGTGGTGTGGCGCTGTGGGAGTGGTGTGGGCAGTGGTGTAGCGCTGTGGGAGTGGTGTGGGCAGCGGTGTAGCGCTGTGGGAGTGGTGTGGGCAGTGGTGTAGCGCTGTGGGAGTGGTGTGGGCAGTGGTGTAGTGCTGTGGGAGTGGTGTCAGCATCAGTGTAGCGCTGTGGGAGTGGTGTGGGCATTAGTTTAGCGCTTTGTGTGTGGTGTGGGTTGTGGAGTAGACCTGCGGGAGAGGTGTGGGTTGTGGTGTAACGCTGTCGGAGTGGCGTGGGCAGTGGTGCAGCTCTGTGGGAGTGGTGTGGGCAGTGGTGTAGTGCTGTGGGAGTGGCGTGCGCAGTGGTGTAGAGCTGTGGGAGTGGTGTGGGCAGTTGTGTAGAGCTGCGGGAGTTGTGTGGGCAGTGGTGTAGCGTAGTGGGAGTGATGTGGGTTGTGGTGTAGTGCTGCGGGAGTGGTGTGGGCAGTTGTGTAGCGCTGTAGGAGTCGTGTGGGTTGTGGTGTAACACTGTGAGAGTGGCATTGGCAGTGGTGTAGGTGATGTGGCAGTGGTGTGGGTTGTGGTGTAACGCTGTGGGAGTGGTGTGGGCAGTGGTGTAGCGCTGCGGGGGTGATGTGGGCAGTGGTGTAGCGCTGCGGGAGTGGAGTGGGTTGTGGTGTAGCGCTGTGAGAGTGGCAGGGGCAGTGGTGTAGATGATGTGGGAGTGGTGTGGGTTGTGGTGTAACGATGTGGGAGTGGTGTGGGCAGTGGTGTAGCGCTGCGGGGGTGATGTGGGCAGTGGTGGAGCGCTGCGGGAGTGGTGTGAGTAGTGGTTTAGCTCTATGGGAGTGGTGTGGGTAGTGCTGTAGCGATGTGGGAGTGGTGTGGGCATTGGTGTAGCGCTGTTGGAGATGTTTGGGTTGTGGTGTATTGCTGTGGGAGTGGTTTGGGCAGTGGTGTAGAGCTGTGGGAGTGGTGTGGGTTGTGGTGAAGCGCTGTGGGAGTGGTATGGGCATTAGTAGCGCTATTGGAATGGTGTGGGCGTTAGTTTTGCGCTGTTTTAGTGTTGTGGGCATTAGTTTATGTATGTGTATGTGGTTTGGGTTGTGGAATAAAGCTGCGGGAGTGCTGTGGATAGTGGTGTAGCGCGGCGGGGGTGGTGTGGGCAGTGGTGTAGCGCTGTGGGAGTTTTGTGGGTTGTGGTGTAGCGCTGTGGAGTGGTGTGGGCATTAGTGTTGCGCTGTGGGAGTGGTGTGGGCATTGGTGTAGCTCTATGGGAATGGTGTGTGCATTAGTTTAGCGCTTTGTGTGTTATTTGGGTTGTGGAGTAGAGCTGCGGGAGAGGTGTGGGCAGTGGTGTAGCACTGTGGGAGAGGTGTGGGCAGTGGTGTAGCACTTTTAGGAATGGTGTGGGCAGTGGTGTAGCGCTGATGGAGTGGTTTGGCAGTGGTGTAGTGCTGTGGGAGTGGTGTGGGATGTATTGTAATGCTGTGGGAGTGGTGTGGGTGTGGTGTAGTGCTGTGGGAGTGGTGTGGTCGGTGGTGTAATTCTGTGAGGGTGGTTTGGGCAGTGTCGTAGTGCTGTGGAAGTGGTGTTGGCTTTGGTGTATTTCTGTGGCAATGGTGTGGGCAGTGGTGTAGCGCTGTGGGAGTGATGTACCGCAGTGGATGTGGTTTGGAGTTGTGTGGGCAGTGTTTTAACGCTTTGGGAGTGGTGTGGGCAGTGGTGTAGCGCTGTGGGAGTGGTGTGGGCAGTGATGTAGCGCTGTGGGAGTGGTGTGGGCAGTGGTGTAGCGCTGTGGGAGTGGTGTGGGCAGTGGTGTAGCGCTGTGGGAGTGGTGTGGGTAGTGGTGTAGCGCTGTGTGAGTGGTGCGGGCAGTGGTGTAGCGCTGTGGGAGTGGTGTGGGCAGTGATGTAGCGCTGTGGGAGTGGTGTGCGTAGTGGTGTAGCGCTGTGGGAGTGGTGTGGGCTGTGGTGTAGTGCTGTGGGAGTGGTGTGGGCAGTGGTGTAGCGCTGTGGGAGTGGTGTGGGCAGTGGTGTAGCGCTGTGGGAGTGGTGTGGGCAGTGGTGTAGCGCTGTGGGAGTGATGTAGCGCAGTGGATGTGGTTTGGAGTTGTGTGGGCAATGTTGTAACGCTGTGGGAGTGGTGTGTGCAGTGGTGTAGCGCTGTGGGAGTGGTGTGGGCAGTGGTGTAGCGCTGTGGGCGTGGTGTGGGCAGTGGTGTAGCGCTGTGGGAGTGGTGTGGGCAGTAGTGTAGCGCTGTGGGAGTGGTGTGGGCAGTAGTGTAGCGCTGTGGGAGTGGTGTGGGCAGTGGTGTAGCGCTGTGGGAGTGGTGTGGGCAGTGATGCAGCGCTGTGGGAGTGGTGTGGGTAGTGGTGTAGCGCTGTGGGAGTGGTGTGGGCTGTGGTGTAGCGCTGTGGGAGTGGTGTGGGCAGTGGTGTAGCGCTGTGGGAGTGGTGTGGGCAGTGGTGTAGCGCTGTGGGAGTGTTGTGGGCAGTGATGTAGCGCTGTGGGAGTGGTGTGGGTAGTGGTGTAGCGCTGTGGGAGTGTTGTGGGCTGTGGTGTAGTGCTGTGGGAGTGGTGTGGGCAGTGGTGTAGCGCTGTGGGAGTGATGTCGGCAGTGGTGTAGCGCTGTGGGAGTGGTGTGGGCAGTGATGTAGCGCTGTGGGAGTGGTGTGGGTAGTGGTGTAGCGCTGTGGGAGTGGTGTGGGCTGTGGTGTAGTGCTGTGGGAGTGGTGTGGGCAGTGGTGTAGCGCTGTGGGAGTGGTGTGGGCAGTGGTGTAGTGCTGTGGGAGTGGTGTGGGCAGTGGTGTAGCGCTGTGTGAGTGGTGTGGGTAGTGGTGTAGCGCTGTGGGAGTGGTGTGGGTAGTGGTGTAGCGCTGTGGGAGTGGTGTGGGCAGTGGTGTAGCGCTGTGGGAGTGGTGTGGGCAGTGGTGTCGTGCTGTGCGAATGGTTTGGCAGTGGTGTAGTTCTGTGGGAGTGGTGTGGGAAGTATTGTAGTGCTGTGGGGTTGATGTGGGCACTGGTGTAGGGCTGCGGGAGTATTGTGCGCAGTGCTGTCGCGCTGTAGGAGTGGCGTGTGTTGAGGTGTAGCGCTGTGGGAGTGGTGTGGGCAGTGGTGTCGTGCTGTTTAACTGGTCTGTGCTGTGGTGTAGCGCTGTGGGAGTGGTGTGGGTTGTGGTGTAGCGCTGTGGGAGTGGTGTGGGTTGTGGTGTAGCGCTGTGGGAGTGGTGTTGGTTGTGGTGTAGCGCTGTGGGAGTGGTGTCGGCATTAGTGTAGCGCCATGGGAATGGTGTGGGCGTTAGTTTTGCGCTGTGGTAGTCGTGTGGGCATTAGTTTAGCGCTGTGTATGTGGTTTGGGTTGTGGGGTAGAGCTGCGGGAGTGCTGTGGTTAGTGGTGTTGCACTGTGGGAGTGTTGTGGGCAGTAGTGTAGCGCTGTGGGGTTGATGTGGGCACTGGTGTAGGGCTGCGGGAGTGGTGTGGGCAGTGGTGTAGCGCTGTGGGAGTGGTGTGGGCAGTGGTGTAGCGCTGTGGGAGTGGTGTGGGCAGTGGTGTAGCGCTGTGGGAGTGGTGTGTGCAGTGGTGTAGTGCTGTGGGTGTGTTGTGGCCTTAGTGTAGCACAGTGGGAGTGGTGTGGTCATTGATTTAACGCTGCGGGAGTGGTTTGGGCAGTGGTGTAGCGCTGTGCGAGTAGTGTGGGCATTAGTGTTCCGCTGTGGGAGTGGTGTGGGAATTAGCGTAGCGCTGTGGGAGTGTTGTGGGCGTTAGTTTAGCGCTGTGGGAGTGGTGTGGGAATTAGCGTAGCGCTGTGGGAGTGTTGTGGGCGTTAGTTTAGCGCTGTGGGAGTGGTGTGGGCATTCGTCTAGCGCTGTGGGAGTGTTTAGCGCTGTGGGAGTGTTGTGGGCATTAATTTAGCACTGTATGTGTGGTGTGGGTTGTGGAGTTGAACTGGGGGAGTGGTGTAGGCAGTGGTGTAGTGCTGTGGGAGTGGTGTGGGCAGTGGTGTAGTGCTATGGGAGTGGCGTGTGCAGTGGTGTAACGCTGTGGGAGTGGTGTGGGTTGTGGTGTAGTGCTGTGGGAATTGTGTGGGCAGTGGTGTAGCGCTGTGGGAATTGTGTGGGCAGTGGTGTAGCGCTGTGGGATTGGTGTGAGCAGTGGTTTAACGCTGTGGGATTGGCGTGAGTTGTGGTGTATCGCTGTAGGAGCGGTGTCGGCATTGGTTTAACGCTGTGGGTCTGTTGTGGGCATTAGTGTAGCGCTGTGGGAGTGGTGTGCGCTTTTGTTTAGCGCTGTGGTAGTGGTGTGGGCATTAGTTTAGCGCTTTGTGTGTGGTGTGGGTTGTGGAGTAGACCTGCGGGAGTGGTGTGCGTTGTGGTGTAGCGCTGGGGGAGTGGTGTGGGCTGTGGTGTAATGCTGTGGGAGTGGTGTGGGCCTTAGTGTAGCGCTGTGGGAGTGGTGTGCGCATTAGTTTAGCGCTTTGTGTGTGGTGTGGGTTGTGGAGTAGACCTGCGGGAGTGGTGTGCGTTGTGGTGTAGCGCTGGGCGAGTGGTGTGGGCAGTGATGTAGCGCTGTGGGAGTGGTGTGGGCAATGGTTTAACGCTGCGGGAGTGGTGTGGGCAATGGTTTAACGCTGTGGGAGTGGTGTGGGCTGTGGGGTAGCGCTGTGGGAGTGGTGTGGGCATTAGTGTAGCGCTGTGGGAGTGGTGTGGGCGTTCGTTTAGCGCTTTGTGTGTGGTGTGGGTTGTGGAGTGGAGCTGCGGGAGTGGTGTGGGCATTAGTTTAGCGCTATGGGAATGGTGTGGGCGTTAGTGTAGCGGTGTGGGAGTGGTTTGGGCAGTAGTGTAGCGGTGTGGGAGTGGTGTGGGCAGTAGTGTAGCGCTGTTGGAGTGGTGTGGGCATTGGTTTAACGCTGCGGGAGTGGTGTGGGCAGTGGTGTAGCGCTGTGGCAGTTTTCTGGGCATTAGTGTAGCGCTGTTGGAGTGGTGTGGGCATTGGTTTAACGCTGCGGGAGTAGTGTGAGCAGTGGTGTAGTGCTGTGGGAGTGGTGTGGTCAGTCTTGTAACGCTGTGGGAGTGGTGTGGGCTGTGGTGTGGGCTGTGGTGTAACGCTGTGGGAGAGGCGTGGGTTGTGCTGTATCGCTGTGGGAGTGGCGAGGGCAGTGGTGTAGCGCTGTGGGAGTGGTGTGAGTAGTGGTGTAGTGCTGTGGGAGTGGTGTGGGCAGTGGTGTAGTTTTGTGGGTGTGATATGGGTTGTGTTGTAGTGCTGTGGGAGTGGTGTGGGCAGTGGTGTAGCGCTGTGGGAGTGGTGTGGGTTGTGATGTAACGCTGTGGGAGAGGTGTGGGCAGTGGTGTAGCGCTGTTGGAGTGGCGTGGGTTGTGGTGTATCGCTGTGGGAGTGGTGTGGGGCTTAGTGTAGCGCTGTGGGAGCGATGTGGGCATTAGTGTAGCGCCGTGGGAGTGGTTTGGGCGTTAGTTTAGCGCTTTGTGTGTGGTGTGGGTTGTGGAGTAGTGCGGCAGGAGTGGTGTGGGTTGTGGTGTAGCGCTGCGGGAGTGGTGTGGGTAGTGGTTTGTCGCTGCGGGAGTGGTGTGGGCAGTGGTGTAATGCTGTGGGAGTGGTTTGGGCAGTGGTGTAGTGCTGTGGGAGTGGTGTGGGCAGTGGTGTAGTGCTGTGGGAGTGGTATGGGCAGTGGTGTAGTGCTGTGGGAATGGTGTGGGCAGTGGTGTAGTGCTGTGGGAGTGGTGTGGGCAGTGGTGTAGTGCTGTGGGAGTGGTATGGGCAGTGGTGTAGCACTGTGGGAATGGTGTGGGCATTCGTCTAGCGCTGTGGGAGTGGTGTGGGCATTAGTTTAGCGCTGTGTGCGTGGTGTGTGTTGTGGACTAGAGCTGTGGGAGTGGTGTGGGCAGCGGTTTAATGCTGCGGGAGTGATGAAGGCAGTGGTGTAGCGCTGTGGGAGAGGTGTGGACAGTGGTGTATTGCTGCGGGAGTGGTGTGGGCTGTGGTGTAGCGCTGTGGGAGTGGTGTGGGTTGTGGTGTAACGCTGTGGGAGTGGTTTGGGCAGTGGCGTAGCGCTGTAGGAGTGGTGTGGGTTGTGGTGTGGTGCTCTGGGCGTGGTTTTATCAGTGGTGTAGTGGTGTGGGTTGTAGTGTAGCGCTGTGGGAATGGTGTGGGCATTAGTGTAGCGCTATGGGAATGGTGTGGGCTTTAGTTTAGCGCTGTGGTAGTGTTGTGGGCATTAGTTCAGCGCTGTGTGTGTGGTTTGCGTCGTGGAGTAGAGCTGCGGGAGTGGTGTGGGCAGTGGGGTAGCGCTGCGGGAGTGGTGTTGGTAGTGGTGTAGCGCTGAGGGAGTGGTGTGGGCAGTGGTGTAGCGCTGCGGGAGTGGTGTGTGCAGTGGTGTAGTGCTGTGGGTGTGTTGTGGCCTTAGTGTAGCACAGTGGGAGTGGTGTGGTCATTGATTTAACGCTGCGGGAGTGGTTTGGGCAGTGGTGTAGCGCTGTGCGAGTAGTGTGGGCATTAGTGTTCCGCTGTGGGAGTGGTGTGGGCAGTGGTGTAGCGCTGTGGGAGTGTTGTGGTCGTTAGTTTAGCGCTGTGGGCGTGGTGTGGGCATTCGTCTAGCGCTGTGGGAGTGTTTAGCGCTGTGGGAGTGTTGTGGGCATTAGTTTAGCGCTGTGTGTGCTGTTTGCGTTGTGGAGTAGAGCTGCGGGAGTGGTGTGGGCAGTGGTGTAGCGCTGTGGGAGTGGTGTGGGCAGTGGTGTAGTGCTGTGGGAGTGGTGTGGGCAGTGGTGTAGCGCTGTGGGAGTGGTGTGGGCAGTGGTGTAGTGCTGTGGGAGTGGTGTGGGTAGTGGTGTAGCGCTGTGGGAGTGGTGTGGGCAGTGGTGTAGCGCTGTGGGAGTGGTGTGGGCAGTGGTGTAGCGCTGTGGGAGTGGTGTGGGTAGTGGTGTAATGCTGTGGGAGTGGTGTGGGCAGTGGTGTAGCGCTGCGGGAGTGTTGTGGGCAGTGGTGTAGCGCTGTGGGAGTGATGTTGGTTGTGGTGTAGCGCTGCGGGAGTTGTTTGTGCATTGATTTAACGCTGCGGGATTGTTATGGGCAGTGGTGTAGTGCTGTGGGAGTCTTGTGGGCATTAGTGTAGCGCTGTGGTATGGTGTGGGCATTCATCTAGCGCTGTGGGAGTGATGTGGGCATTGGTTTTGCGCTGTATGATTGATGTGGGCATTAGTTTAGCACTGTGTGTGTGGAGTGGGTTGTGGAGTGGAACTGCGGGAGTGGTGTGGGCATTGGTGTAGCGCTGCGGGAGTGGTGTGGGCAGTGGTGTAACACTGTGGGAGTGGTGCGGGTTGTGGTGTAGCTCTGTGGGAGTGGTGTGGGCATTGGTTGAAAGCTGCGGGAGTGGTGTGGGCATCAGTGTAGCGCTGTGGGAGTGGTGTGGGCATCAGTGTAGCGCTGTGGGTGTGGTGTGGGCATCAGTGTAGCGCTGTGGGAGTGGTGTGGGCATCAGTGTAGCGCTGTGGGATTGTTGTGTGCATTAGTGTAGTGCTGTGGGAGTGGTGTGAGCATTAGTGTAGCGCTGTGGGTGTGGTGTGGGCGTTAGTGTAGGGCTGTGGGAGTGGTGTGGGCATTAGTTTAGCGCTTTGTGTGTGGTGTGGGTTGTGGAGTGTTACTGCGGGAGTGGCGCGGGCAGTGGTGTAGCTCTGTTGGAGTGGTGTGGGTAGTGGTGTAGTGCTCTGGGAGTGGTGTGGGCAGTGGTGTAGGGCTGTGGGAGTGGTGTGGGCAGCGGCGTATTGCTGTGGGAGTGGTGTGGGCATTGGTGCAATTTTGTGGGAGTGGTGTGGGCAGTGGTGTAGCGCTGCAGGAGTTCTGTGGGTTGTGGTGTAACGCTGTAGGAATGGCATGGGTTGTGGTGTAATTCTCTGGGAGTGGGTTGTGGTGTAGCGCTGGGGGAGTGGCGTCGGCAGTGGTGTAGCGCTGTGGGAGTGGTTTGGGCATTCGTGTAACGCTGTGGGTGTGGTGTGGGCAGTTGTGTAGTGCTTCGGGAGTATTGTGGGCAATGGTGCAGCACTGTGTGAGTGGTGTGGGCATTAGTTTTGCGCTTTGTGTGTGGTTTGTGTTGTGGTGTAACGCTGTGGGGGTGGTGTGGGCAGTGATGTAGCGCTGTGGGGGTGGTGTGGGCAGTGGTGTAGCACTGCGGGAGTGGTGTGGGCAGTGGTGTAGCGCTGTGGGAGTGGCGTGGGCAGTGGTGTAGTGCTGTGGGAGTGGCGTGGGCAGTGGTGTAGCGCTGTGGGAGTGGTGTGGGCAGTGGTGTAGCGCTGTGGGAGTGGTGTGGGCAGTGGTGTAGCGCTGTGTGAGTTATGTGGGCATTAGTGTAGCGCAGTGGGAATGTTGTGGGCATTGGTGTAGCGCTATGGGAATGGTGTGGGCGTTAGTTTAGCGCTTTGTGTGTGGTTTGGGTTGTGGAGTAGAGCTGCGGTAGTGGCGTGGGCAGTGGTTTAGCGCTGTGGGAGTGGTGTGGGCATTTGTGTAGCGCTGTGGGAGTGGTGTGGGCATTTGTGTAGCGCTGTGGGAGTGGTGTGGGCATTAGTGTAGCGCTGTGGGAGTGTTGTGGGCATTAGTTTAGCGCTTTGTGTGTGGTGCGGGTTGTGGAGTAGACCTGCGGGAGTGGCGTGGGCATTGGTGTAGCTCTTTTGGAGTGGTGTGGGTAGTGGTGTAGTGCCCTGGGAGTGGTGTGGCGAGTGTTTTAATGCTGCGGCAGTGGTGTGGGCAGTGGTGTAGCGCTGTGGGACTGGTGTGGGCAGTGGTGTAGCGCTGTGGGAGTGGTGAGGGCAGTGATGTAGCGCTGTGGGAGTTGTGTGGCAGTTGTGTAGCGCTGTGGGAGTGGTGTGTGCAGTGGTGTAGCGCTGTGGGAGTGGTGTGGGCAGTGGTGTAGTGCTGTGGGAGTGGTGTGGGCAGTGGTGTAGCGCTGGGGGAGTGGTGTGGGCATTTGTGTATCGCTGTCGGAGTGGTGTGGGCATTTGTGTATCGCTGTCGGAGTGGTGTGGGCATTTGTGTAGCGCTGTCGGAGTGGTGTGGGCATTTGTGTAGCGCTGTGGGAGTTGCGTGGGCAATGGTGCAGCACTGTGGGAGTGGTGTGAGCATTAGTTTAGCGCTTTGTGTGTGGTTTGGGTTGTGGTGTAGAGCTGTGGGAGTGGTGTGGGCAGTGCTGTAGCGCTGCTGGAGTTGTGTGGGCAGTGGTGTAGCGCTGTGGGAGTGGTGTGGGCAGTGGTGTAGCGCTGCTGGAGTTGTGTGGGCAGTGCTGTAGCGCTGCTGGAGTTGTGTGGGCAGTGCTGTAGCGCTGCTGGAGTTGTGTGGGCAGTGGTGTAGCGCTGTGGATGTGGTGTGGGCAGTGGTGTAGATGCTGTGGGAGTGGTGTGGGTTGTGGTGTAGCACTGCGGAGGCGGTGTGGCAAGTGGTGTAGCGCTGTGTGAGTGGTGTGGGGAGTGTTGTAGCGCTGCGGGAGTGGTGTGGGCAGTGGTTTAGCGCTGTGGGAGTGGTTTGGCAGTGGTGTAGCGCTGTGGGAGTGGTGGGGGCAGTGGTGTAGGGCTGTGGGAGTGGTGTGGGCAGTGGTGTAGCGCTGTGGGAGTGGTGGGGGCAGTGGTGTAGGGCTGTGGGAGTGGTTTGGGCAGTGGTGTAGTGCTGTGGGAGTGGTGTGGGCAGTGGTTTAGTGCTGTGGGAGTGCTGTGGACAGTAGTGTACCGCTGTGGGAGTTTTGTGGGCATTAGTGTAGCGCTGTGGGAATGTTTTGGGCATTGGTGTAGCGCTTTGTGTGTGGTTTGGGTTGTGGAGTAGAGCTGCGGGAGTGGTGTGGGAAGTGGTGTAGCGATCTGTGAGTGGTGTGGGCAGTGGTGTAGCGCTGTGGGTGTGATGTGGGCAGTGGTGTAGAGCTGTGGGAGTGGTGTGGGTTGTGGTGTAGCGCTGCGGGAGTGGTTTGGGCATCGATTTAACGCTGCAGGATTGGTATGGCCCATGGTGTAGCGCTTGGGAGTGTTTTGGGCTTCAGCGTAGCACTGTGGGAGTGGTGTGGGCATTGTTTTAATGCTGCGGGAGTGTTGTGGGCATTAGTGTAGTGCTGTGGGAGTGGTGTGGGCAATGGTGTAGTGCTGTGGGAGTAGTGTGGGCATTAGTGTAGTGCTGTGGGAGTGGTGTGGCCGTTAGTGTAGGGCTGTGGTAGTGTTGTGGGCATTAGTTTAGCGCTTTGTGTGTGGTGTGGGTTGTGGAGTAGACCTGCGGGAGTGGGGTGGGCAGTGGTGTAGCTCTGTTGGAGTGGTGTGGGTAGTGGTGTAGTGCTCTGGGAGTGGTGTGGGCAGTGGTGTAGCGCTGTGGGAGTGATGTGGGTTGTGGTGTAGCGCTGTGGGTGTGGTGTGGGCAGTGGTGTAGCGCTGTGGAAGTGGTGTGGGTTGTGGTGTAACACTGTGGGAGTGGCATGGTCAGTGGTGTAGTGCTGTGGGAGTGGTGTGGGCATCGGTGCAATTCTGTGGGAGTGTTGTGGGCAGTGGTGTAGCGCTGCAGGAGTGGTGTAGCGCTGTGGGAGTGGCGTGGGCAGTGGTGTAGCGCTGTGGGAGTGGTGTGGGCAGTGGTGTAGCGCTGCAGGAGTGGTGTAGCGCTGTGGGAGTGGCGTGGGCACTGGTGAAGCGCTGTGGGAGTCCTTTGGGCAGTGGTGTAGCGCTGTGGGAGTGGCGTGGGTTGTGGTGTAACGCTGTGGGAGTAGCGTGGGCAGTGGTGTAGCGCTGTGGGAGTGGTGTGGGCAGTGGTGTAGCGCTGCGGGAGTAGTGTGGGCAGTGGTGCAGCGCTGTGGGAGTGGTGAGGGCAGTGGTATAGCGCTGCGGGAGTGGTGTGGGCAGTGGTGTAGCGCTGTGGGAGTGGCGTGGGCAGTGGTGTAGCACTGCGGGAGTATTGTGCGCAGTGGTGCAGCGCTGTGGGAGTGGTATGGGCAGTGGTGTAGCTCTGCAGGAGTAGTGTTGGCAGTGGTGTAGCGTTGTGGGAGTGGTGTGGGTTGTGGTTTAACGCTGGGGGACTGACGTCGGCAGTGGTGTAGCTCTGTGGGAGTGGTGTGGGCAGTGGTGTAGCGCTGTGGGAGTGGTGTGGGCAGTTTTGTAGTGCTGCGGGATTGGTGTGGGTAGTGGTGTAGCATTGTGGGAGTGGTGTGGGCAGTGGTGTAGCGCTGTGGGAGTGGTGTGGGTTGTGGTGTAGCGCTGTGGGAGTGGTGTGGGCAGTGGTGTAGTGCTGCGGGTGTGGTGTTGGCAGTGGTGTAGAGCTGTGGGAGTGGTGTGGGCATTGCTGTAGCGCTGCGGGACTTGTGTGGGCCTTGGTGTAGCACTGTCGATGTGGTGTGGGCAGAGGTGTAGCGCTATGGGGGTGGTGTGGGCAGTGGTGTAGCGCTGAGGGTGTGGTGTGGGCAGTGCTGTAGCGCTGTGGGAGTGCTGTGGGTTGTGGTGTAGCGCTGTGGGAGTGGTGTGGGCAGTGGTGTGCTGCTGTGGGAGTGGTGTGTGCAGTGGCGTAGCGCTGTGGGAGTGGTGTGTGCAGTGGTGTAGTGCTGTGGGAGTGGTGTGGGTTGTGGTTTAACACTGTTAGAGTGGCATGGGCAGTGGTGTAGATGCTGTGGGAGTGGTGTGGGCAGTGGTGTAGTGCTGTGGGAGTGGTGTGGGTTGTGCTGTAGGGCTGCGGGAGAGGTGTGGCAAGTGGCGTAGTGCTGTGTGAGTGGTGTGGTGAGTGTTGTAGCGCTGCAGGAGTTGTGTTGGCAGTGGTGAAACGCTGTGGGAGTGGTTTGGCAGTGATGCAGAGCTGTGGGACTGGTGTGGGCAGTGGTGTAGCGCTGTGGGAGTGGTTTGGGCAGTGATGTAGCGCTGTGGGAGTGGTGTGGGCAGTGGTATAACGCTGTGGGAATGGCGTGGGCAGAGGTGTAACGCTCTGGGTGTGGTGCTTGCATTAGTGTAGCTCTATAGGAATGGTGTGGGCGTTATTTTAGCGCTGTGGGAGTTATGTGGGCATTAGTGCATCGCTGCGGGAGTGGTGTGGGTAGTGGTTTAGCGCTGTGGGAGTGGTGGGGGCAGTGGTGTAGCCCTGTGGGAGTGGTGGCGGCAGTGGTGTAGCGCTGTGGGCGTGGTGAGGGTAGTGGTGTAGTGCTGTGGGAGTGGTGTGGGCAGTGGTCTAGCGCTGTGGGAGTGTTGTGGGCAGTCGTGTAGCGCTGTGGGATTGGTGTGGGCAGTGGTGTAACACTGTGTGAGTGGTGCGGGCTTTGGTGTAATGCTACTGGAGTGCTGTGGGTTGTGGTGTAGCGCTGTGGGAGTGGTGTGGGCATTAGTGTAGCGCTGCGGGAGTGGTGTGGGCATTGATTTAACGCTGTGGGAGTGTTGTGGGCGTTGGTTTAACACTGAGTGTGTGGTGTGGGTTGTGGAGTGTTACTGCGGGAGTGGCATGGGCAGTGGTGTAGCTCTGTGGGAGTGGTGTGGGTAGTGGTGTAGTGCTGTGGGAGTGGTGTGGGCAGTGGTGTAAAGCTGTGGGAGTTTTGTGGGTTGTGGTGTAACGCTGTGTGAGTGGCGTGGGCAGTGGTGTAGCGCTGTGGGAGTGGTGTGGGTTGTGGTGTAATGCTGAGTGAGTGGCGTGGGCAGAGGTGTAGCCTGTGGAAGTTGTTTGGGCAGTGGTGTAGCGCTGTGGGAGTGGCGTGGGCAGTGGTGTAGTGCTGTGGGAGTGGTGTGGGTTGTGGTGTAACGCTGTGTGAGTGGCGTGGGCAGTGGTGTAGCGCTGTGGGAGTGGTGTGGGCAGTGGTGTAACGCTGTGGGAGTGGTGTGGGCAGTGGTGTATCGCTGTGGGTGTGGCCTAGGTTGTGGTGTAAAGTTGCGGGAGTGGTGTGGGTAGTGGTGTAGTGCTGTAGGTGCTGTGTGGGCATTCGTCTAGCACTGTGGGAGTGGTGTGGGCATTAGCGTAGCGCCTTGGGAGTGTTGTTGGCATTATTTTCGCACTGTGTTTGTGGTGTTGTTGTGTAGTGCAACTGCGGGAGTGGTGTGGGCAGTGGTGTAGCGCTGTTGGAGTGGTGTGAGTTGAGGTGTAGCGCTGCGGGAGTGGCGTGTGCAGTGGTGTAGTGCTGTTGGAGTCGTGTGGGTTGTGGTGTAGCGCTGTGGGAGTGGCGTGGGCAGTGGTTTACCGCTGCGGGAATGGTGTGGTCTGTGGTGTAGCGCTGTGGGAGAGGTGTGGGTTGTGTTGTAATGCTGTGGAGTTGCGTGGGCAGTGGTGTAGCGCTGTGGGAGTGGTGTGGGCAGTGGTGTAGCACTGTGGGAGTGGTGTGGGCAGTGGTGTAGCGCTGTGGGATTGGTGTGGATTGTGGTGTAGCGCTGTTGGAGTGGCGAGGGTTGAGGTGTAGCGCTGTGGGAGTGGTGAGGGCAGTGGTGTAGAGCTGTGGGAGTGATGTTGGTAAAAGGGAATCAGAGTGAGATCACGGGAAGGTTAATGGGACAGAGAGTGAGATCACGGGGAGGTTAAAGGGACAGTGAGTGACAGTATGGGGAGGTTAAATGAACAGACAGTGTGATCACGGGGAAGTTAAAGGAACAGAGAGTGAGATCACAGGGAGGTTAATGGGATAGAGAGCAAGATCACGGCGTGTTTAAAGGAGCAGAGAGTGAGATCACGGGGTGTTTAAAGGGACAGAGAGTGAGATCACAGGGGAGGTTAAAGGGATAGAGAGTGAAATCATGGAGTGCTTAAAGGGAAAGAGATGAAATCACGGGGAGGTTAAAGGGACAGTGAGTGAGATGACGGGGTGGTTAAAGGGACAGAGAGTGAGATCACGGGGTGTTTAAAGTGACAGAGAGTGAAATCACGAGGAGGTTAAAGGGACAGAGAGTGAGAACACGGGGAGGTTAAAGGGACAGTGAATGAGTTCACGGGGAGTTCAAAGGGACAGAGAGTGAGAACACACGGAGGTTAAAGGGACAGTGAGTGACAGCATGGGGAGGTTAAAGGTACAGAGAGTGTGATCACGGGGAGGTTAAAGGGACAGAGAGTGAGATCACGGGGTGTTTAAAGGGGCAGAGAGTGAGATCACGGGGTGGTTATAGGGACAATGAGTGAGATCATGGGGAGGAAAAAGGGACAGAGAGTGAGATCAAGTAGAGGTTCAAGGGACCGAGATTGAGATCACGGAGAGGTTAAGAGAAGAGAGAGATCACGGGGAGGTTAATTGGACAGAGAGTGAGATCACGGAGAGGTTAAAGGTACAGACGGTGAGGTTAAAGGGACAGAGAGTGAGGTCATGGGGAGGTTAAAGGGACAGAGAGTGAGATCACGGGGTGCTTAAAGGGACAGAGAGTGAAATCACGGGGAGGTTAAAGTGACAGAGAGTGAGATGACGGGGTGTTTAAAGGGACAGAGAGTGAGATCATGGGGTGTTTAAAGTGACAGAGAGTGAGATCACGGGGAGGATAAAGGGACAGTGATTGAGATCACGGGGAGGTTAAAGGGACAGAGAGTGAGATCACAGGGAGGTTAATGGGACAGAAAGTGAGACCTCGGGGATGTTAAAGGGCCAGAGAATGATATCACAGAGAGGTTAACGGGACAGAGAATGAGATCACGGGGAGGTTAAAGGGACTGAGAGTAAGATCACGGAGTGGTTAAAGGGAAATTGAGTGAGATCGCGCGGAGGTTAAAGGGACAGAGAGTTAGATCACGGGGATGTTAAAGGGACAGAGAGTTAGATCACGGGGAGGTTAAAGGGACAGAGAGTGATAACACGGGGAGGTTAAAGGGACAGAGATTGAGATCACGGGGATGTTAAAGGGAGAGAGAGTGAGATCACGGGGAGATTAAAGGGACCGAGGGTGAGATCACGGGGAGTTTAATGGGAGAGAAAGTGAGATGACGGGGTTTTTAAAGTGACAGAGAGTGAGATCACGGGACGTTCAAAGGGACAGAGTGTGAGATTACGGGGAGTTTAAAGGGACAGTGACTGAGATTACGTAGAGTTTAATGGGAATGAGAGTGAGATCACGGGGAGGTTTAAGGGAATGAGAGTGAGATCACCGGGAGGTTAATGGGACAGAGAGTAAGTTCGCGGGGTGTTTAAAGGGACAGTGAGTGAGGTCACGGGGAGGTTAAAGGGACAGAGAGTGAGATCACGGGGAGGAATAAGGCGACAGAGAATGAGATCACGTGCAGGTTAAAGGGACAGTGTTTGAGATCACGGGAAGTTTAAATTGACAGAGAGTGAGATCACGGGGAGGTTAAAGGGACAGAGAGTTGGAGCACAGGGAGTTTAAAGGCACAGAGAGTGAGATCATGGGGAGTATTATGGGATAGAGAGAGAGATCACGGGGAGGTTAAATGGATTGAGAGTGAGATCATGGGGAGGTTAAAGGGACAGAGTCTGAGATCACGGGTAGGTTAAAGGGACAGAGAGTGACATAACGGGGCGGGTAAAGGGACAGAGAGTGAGATCACGGGGAGGTTAAAGGGACAGGGAGTGAGATCACGGCGAGGTTAAAGGGACAGAGAGAGAGATCACGGGGAGGTTAAAGGGACAGAGAGTGAGATCAAGGGGAGGTTAAAGGGACAGAAAGTGAAATCACGGGGAGGTTAAAGGGAAGAGAGTAAGATCACGGGGAGGTTAAAGGGACAGAGTGTGAGATGACTGGGAGGTTAAAGGGACAGAGAGTGAGATCACGGATAGGTTAAAGGGACAGAGAGTAAAATCACGGGGACGTTTAATGGACAGAGAGTAAAATCACGGGGACGTTAAAGGTACAGAGACTGATATCACGGGGAGTATAAAGCAACAGAGATTGAGATCACGGGGAGGTTAAAGGGACAGAGATTGAGATCACGGGGTGCTTTAAGGGACAGAGAGTGAAATCACGGGGAGGTTAAAGGGACAGAGAGTGAGATGACGGGGTGGTTTAAGGGACAGAGAGTGAGGTCACGGGGTGTTTAAAGGGACAGAGAGTTAGATCACGGGGACTTTAAATGGACAGAGAGTAAAATCACGGGGACGTTAAAGGTACAGAGACTGATATCACGGGGAGTTTAAAGCTACAGAGATTGAGATCATGGGGAGGTTAATGGGACAGAGAATGAGATCAAGCACAGTTAAAGGGACAGAGATTGAGATCAGGGAGTGTAATAGGGACGGAGAGTGAGATCATGGACTGTTAAAGGGACAGAGAATGAGATCATGGACTGTTAAAGGGACAGAGATTGAGATTAGGGACAGTTAAAGGGACAGAGATTGAGATAATGGACTGTTAAAGGGACAGAGATTGAGATTAGGGACAGTTAATGGGAATAATGTGAGATCAGGGACAGAATAAGGGACAGACATTGAGATCAGGGGGACAGTTACAGTGACAAAGAGTGAAATCAGGGTAAGCTAAAGGGACAGAAAGAGATCAGGGACTATTAAAGGGACAGAAAGTGTGATCAGGGGGTCAGTTAAAGGGACAGAGAGTGAGATCAGGGGGACAGTTAAAGGGACAGCGAATGAGATCAGGCGGAGTTTAAAGGGAGAGAGAGTGAGATCACAGGGATATTAAAGTGACAGAGTGTGAGAACACAGGGAGGTTAAAGGGACCGAGAGTGAGGTCACGGGATGGTTAAATGGACAGAGAGTGAGATCACTGGGAGGTTATATGGAGAGAGAGTGAGATCACGGGGAGGTTAAAGGGACAGAGATTGAGATCACAGGGAGGTTAAAGGGACAGAGAGTGAGTTCACGGGGAGGTTAAAGGGACAGAGAGTGAGATTACGGGGATGTTAAAGGGACAGAGAGTGATATGGCGGGAGGTTAAAAGGACAGAGAGTGAGACCACGGGAAGCTTAAAGTGACAGAGAGTGAGATCACGGGGAGGTTAAAGGGACAGAGAGTGAGATCACGGGGAGGTTAAAGGGACAGAGAGTGAGATGACGGGGTGGTTAAAGGGACAGAGAGTGAGATCACGGGGTGTTTAAAGTGGCAGAGAGTGAAATCACGGGGAGGATAAAGGGACAGAGAGTGAGATCACGGGGAGGTTAAATGGACAGAGAGTGAGATCACGGGGAGATTAAAGGGACAGACAGTGAGATCACGGAGAGGTTAAAGGGACAAAGAGTGAGAAAACGGGGAGGTTAAAGGGAAAGAGAGTGAGATCACGGGGAGGTTAAAGGGACAGAGAATGAGTTCACGGGGAGTTCAAAGGGACAGAGAGTGAGAACAGATGTAGGTTAAAGGGACAGTGATTGACAGCATGGGGAGGTTAAAGGAACAGAGAGTGTGATCACGGGGAGTATAAAGTGACAGAGAGTGAGATCACGGGGAGGTTGAAGCGACAGTGAGTGAGATAATGGGGAGTTTAAAGGGACAGTGAGTGAGACCATGGGGAGGTTAAAGGAACAGAGAGTGAGATCTCTGGGAGGTAAAAGGGACAGAGAATGAGATCAAGTAGAGGTTCAAGGGACCGAGATTGAGATCAAGGAGAGGTTAAAGAGAAGAGAGAGATCACGGGGAGGTTAAAGGTACAGAGAGTGAGATCACGGTGAGGTTAAAGGGACAGAGAGTGAGATCATGGGGAGGTTAAAGGGACAGAGAGTGAGATCACAGGGAGGTAAAAGGGACAGAGAGTGAGATCATGGGGTGCTTAAAGGGACAGAGAGTGAAATCACGGGGAGGTTAAAGGGACAGAGAGTGAGATGACGGGGTGGTTAAAGGGACAGAGAGTGAGATTATGGGGTGTTTAAAGGGACAGAGAGTGAGATCACGGGGTGCTTAAAGGGACAGAGAGTGAAATCACGGGGAGGTTAAAGGGACAGAGAGTGAGATGACGGGGTGGTTAAAGGGACCGAGAATGAGGTCACGGGGTTTTTAAAGTGACAGAGAGTGAGATTACGGGGATGATAAAGGGACAGAGAGTGAGATCACGGGGAGGTTAAAGGGACAGAGAGTGTGATCACGGGGAGGTTAAAGGTACAGAGAGTGAGATCACAGAGAGGTTAATGGGACAGAGAGTGAGATCACGGGGAGGTTAAAGGGAAAGTGAGTGAGATCGCGAGGAGGTTAAAAGGACAGAGAGTTAGATCACGGGGATGTTAAAGGGACAGAGAGTGAGATCACGGGGAGGTTAAAGGGACAGAGAGTGAGATCACGGGGAGTTTAAATGGAAAGAGAGTGAGATCACGGGGAGATTAAAGGGACCGAGAGTGAGATCACGGGGAGTTTAAAGGGACAGAAAGTGAGATCACGGGGTGGTTAAAGTGACAGAGAGTGAGATCACGGGACGTTCAAAGGGACAGAGTGTGAGATTACGGGGAGTTTAAACGGAATGAGAGAGAGATCACGGGGATGTCAAAGGGACAGAGAGTGAGATCACGGGAAGTTGAAAGGGACAGAGAGTGAGATCACGGGAAGTTGAACGGGACAGAGAGTGAGATTACGGAGAGGTTAAAGGGACAGAGAGTGAGATAACGGGGTGGATAAATGGACTGTGAGTGTAATCACGGGGACATTAAATGGACAGAGAGTGAGATCACGGGGAGGTTAAAGGGACAGAGTGTGAGATCACGGGTAGGTTAAAGGGACAGAGAGTGAGATAACGGGGAGGTTAAAGGGACAGAGAGTGCGATCACGGGGAGGTTAAAGGGACAGTGAATGAGATAACGTTGAGGATTAGGGGACAGCGAATGAGTTCACGGGCAGGTTCAAGGGACAGTGTTTGAGATCACGGTAAGGTTAAAGGGACCGAGAGTGAGATCACGGGGAGGTTAAAGGGACAGAGAGTGAGATCACAGGGAGGTTAAAGGGACAGAGAGTGAGATCACGGTGAGGTTAAAGGCACAGAGAGTGAGATCACGGGGAGGTTAAAGTGACAGAGAGAGAGATCACGGGGAGGTTTAAGGGAATGAGAGCGAGATCACCGGCAGGTTAATGGGACAGAGAGAAAGTTCACGGGGACGTTAAAGGGACAGTGAGTGAGATCACGGGGAGGTTAAAGGTTTCAGAGAGTTGGATGATAGGGAGTTTAAAGGGACAATGAGTGAGATCACGGGCAGGGTAAATGGACAGAGAGTGAGATCGCCGCGTCATTAAATGGACAGAGAGTGAGATCACGGGGAGGTTAAAGGGACAGAGTCTGAGATCACGAGGAAGTTAAAGGGACAGAGTCTGAGATCACGGGTAGGTTAAAGGGACAGAGAGTGGCATCACGGGGCGGTTAAAGGGACAGTGATT
This sequence comes from Cetorhinus maximus, assembly GCF_964194155.1. Lineage (NCBI taxonomy): Eukaryota > Metazoa > Chordata > Chondrichthyes > Lamniformes > Cetorhinidae > Cetorhinus > Cetorhinus maximus. The sequence continues at coordinate 180,951 of NW_027596677.1, forward strand.
GAGACCACGGGGAGTTTATAGTGACAGAGAGAGAGATCACGGGGAGGTTAATGGGACAGAGAGTGAGATCAAGGAGAGGTAAAAGGAACAGAAAGTGAAACCACTGGGAGGTTAAAGGGACAGAGAATGAGTTCACGGGGAGTTCAAAGGGACAGATATTGAGAACACGCGGAGGTTAGTGGGACAGTGAGTCAGATCATGGGGCGGTTAAAGGGACAGAGAATGAGAACACACGGAGGTTAAAAGGGACAGAGAGTGGCATCACGGGGCGGTTAAAGGGACAGTGATTGAGACCACGGGGAGTTTATAGTGACAGAGAGTGAGACCACGGGGAGGTTAAAGGGACAGAGAGTGAGACCACGGGGTGGTTAAAGGGACAGAGAATGAGTTCACGGGGAGTTCAAAGGGACAGAGATTGAGAACACGGGGAGGTTAATGGGACAGTGAGTCAGATCATGGGGCGGTTAAAGGGACAGAGAATGAGAACACAGGGAGGTTAAAAGGACAGAGAGTGAGATCACGGGAGGTTAAAGAGACAGAAAGTGAGACCACGGGAGGTTAAAGGGACAGAGAGTGAGATCATGGGTAGGTTAAAGGGACCGACAGTGAGATCACGGGGAGGTTAAAGGGACAGAGAGTGAGATCACGGGCAGGTTAAAGGGACAGAGAGTGAGTTCACGGGAGGTTAAAGAGACAGAGAGTGAGATCACGGGGTGGTTAAAGGGACTGAGAGTGAGATCACAGGGAGGTTAAAGGGACAGTGAGTGAGGTCATGGGGTGTTTAAAGGGACAGAGAGTGGGATCTCGGGGAGGTTAAAGGGACAGAGAGTGAGATCATGGGTAGGTTAAAGGGACAGATAGTGAGATCACGGGGAGGTTAAAGGGACTGAGAGTGAGATCACGGGAGGTTAAAGGGACAGAGAGTGAGATCATGGGGAGTTTAAAGGGACAGAGATTGAGATCTCAGGGAGGTTAAAGGGACAGAGAGTGAGATTACGGGGTGGTTAATGGGTCAGAGAATGAGTTCACGGGGAGTTCAAAGGGACAGAGAGTGAGAACTCGCGGAGGTTAAAGGGACAGTGAGTGAGATCATTGGGAGGTTAAAGGGACAGGGAGTGAGATCAGAGGGATGTTAATGGGACAGAGAGTGAGATCACAGGGAGGTTAAAGGGACAGAAAGTGAGATCACTGGAGGTAAAAGAGACAGAGAGTGAGATCACGGGAGGTTAAAGGGACAGAGAGTGAGATCACGGGATGTTAAGGAGACAGACAGTGAGATCACGGTAGGTTTAAGGGACAGAGAATGAGATCAGGGGGAGCATAATGGGAACGAGAGTGAGATGACGGGGAGGTTTAAAGGGTCAGAGAGTGAGATGACGGGGAGGTTAAAGGGACAGAGAGTGAGATCACGGGGAGTTTAATGTTATAGAGAGAGAGTTCACGGGGAGGTTAAAGGGAATGAGAGTAAGATCACGGGGAGGTTAAAGGTACGGAGTTTGATATCACGGGGAGGTTAACGGGACAGAAGGTGAGATCACGGGGAGGTTAAAGGGACAGAGAGTGAGATCACGGGGAGTTTAAAGGGACAGAGAGTGAGATCACGGCGAGGTTAAAGGGACAGTGAGTGAGATCACGAGGAGTTTAAAGGGGCAGAGAGTGTATAAGGGGAGTTTAAAGGGACAGAGATTGAGATCACGGGTAGGTTAAAGGGACAGAGAGTGAGATGACGGGTAGGTTAAAGAGAGAGTAAGTTCTCGGGGAATTTAAAAGGACAGTGAGTGAGATCACGGGGAGGATTAGGCGACAGAGAATGAGATCACGTGAGGATTAAAGGGACAGAGAGTGAGATCACGAGGAGTTTAAAGGGGCAGAGAATGAGATCTCAGGGAGGTTAAAGGGACCGAGAGCGAGATCACGGGGGACAGTTAATGGAACAGAGAGTGAGATCACGGGGAGTTTAAAGGGGCCGAGAGTGAGATCACAGAGAAGTTAAAGGGACAGAGAGTGAGATCAGAGACAGTTGAAGGGACTGAGAGGGAGATCAGGGACAGTTAAAGGGACAGAGATTGAGATCAGGGACTGTTAAAGGGATAGAGATTGAGATCATGGACTGTTAAAGGTACAGAGATTGAGATTAGGGACAGTTAAAGGGACAAATGTGAGATCAGGGACAGAAAAAGTGACAGAGATTGAGATCAGGGGGACACTTAAAGGGACAGAGAGTGAGATCAGGGGGTCAGTTAAAGGCAAAGAGAGTGAGCTCAAGAGGACAGTTAAAGGGACAGAGTGTGAGATCAGGGGGTCAGTTAAAGGGAAAGAGAGTGAGATCGGGGGACAGTTAAAGGGACAGAGAGTGAGTTCACGTGGTGTTTAAAGGGACAGCGAGTGAGATCACGGGGAAGTTAAAGGGACAGAGAGTGAGATCACGGGGAGGTTAACGATCAGAGAGTGAGATAACGGGGAGGTTAAAGGGACAGGGAGTGAGATCACGGGGTGTTTAAAGGGACAGCGAGTGAGATCACGGGGAAGTTAAAGGGACAGAGAGTGAGATCACGGGGAGGTTAACGATCAGAGTGAGATAACGGGGAGGTTAAAGGGACAGAGAGTGAGATCACGGGGTGTTTAAAGCGACAGAGAGTGAGATCATGGGGAGGTTAAAGGGACGGAGAGGGAGATCACGGGGAGGTTAAAGGGACAGACAGTGAGATCAGGGAGTTTATAGGGACGGAGAGTGAGATCACGGGGCGGTTAAAGGGACAGAGAGTGAGATCACGGGGAGGTCAAAGGGACAGAGGGAGATTACGGAGAGGTTAAAGGGACAGAGAGTGAGATCACGGGGAGGATAAAGGGACAGAGGGTGAGATCAGGGACAGTTAAAGGGGCAGAGATTGAGATCAGGGACAGGTAATGGGACAGAGATTGAGATCAGGGACAGTTAAAGGGACAAAGATTGAGATCAGGGACAGCTAAAGGGACAGAGAGAGATCATGGATTATTAAATGGACAGAGAGTGAGATCACGGGGAGGTTAAAGGGACAGAGAGTGAGATCACAGGCAGGTTAAAGGGAGAGAGAGTGAGATCACGGGTAGTTTGAAGGGACAGAGAATGTGATCACGGGGAAGTTAAAGGGACAGAGAATGAAAGCACGGGGAAGTTAAAGTGACAGAGTTTGAGATCACGGTCACATAAAAGGGACTGAGAGTGAGATCACGGGGAGTTTAAAGAGACTGATAGTGAGATCACGGGGAGGTTATCCGGACAGAGAGTGAGATCACGGGGTGCTTAAAGTGACAGAGAGTGTGATGACGGGGTGGTTAAAGAGACAGAGAGTGAGATCACGAGGAGGTTAAAGGGACAGATAGTGAGATCACGGGGAGGTAAAAGGGACAGAGAGAGAGATCACGGGGAGGTTAAAGGGACTGTGATTGAGATCATGGGCTGGTTAAAGGGACAGAGAGTGCGATTACGGAGAGGTTAAAGTCACAGAGAGTGATATCACGGGGACGTTAAAGGGACAGTGAGTGAGATCACGGGGAGGTTAATGGGACAGAGAGTGAGGTCACGGGGAGGTTAAAGGGACAGAGAATGAGAGCACGGTGAAGTTAAAGTGACAGGGAGTGAGATCACGGTCACATTAAAGGGATAGAGAGTGATATCACGAGGAGGTTAAAGGGACGGAGAGTGAGATCACGGGGAGTTTAAACGGATTGAGAGTGAGATCACGGGGAGGTTATCCGGACAGAGAGTGAGAACACCGGGGCGTTAAAGGGACAGAGAATGAGATCACGGGGAGGTTAAAGGGACAGAGAGAGAGATATCGGGGAGGTTAAAGGGACAGAGAGTGAGATCAGGGAGGTTAAAGGGACAGACAGTGAGATCACGGGCTCGTTAAATGGACAGAGAGTGAGATTACGGAGAGGTTAAAGTGACAGAGAGTGAGATCACGGGGAGGTTAAAGGGACAGTGAGTGAGATCA